>NC_142199.1:9900000-10180000 GCF_026936395.1 Plectropomus leopardus
AGGATAGTGCTACAAAAGGCTGTCGTTTTTACTGAATGATTGCCGTGTTTCTTGCCACAAAATGCCACAAAAAGCTGTCGTTTTTACAAAGATATCACTGTGTTTGCTGCAAGGATAGTGACATAAAAAGCAGTGTTTTTTAACTGAGACATTGCTGTGTTTCCTGCCAGGATAGCACCACAAAAAGCTGTTGTTTTTCCGAAGACATCACTGCTTTTTCTTCTGGGATAGTGCCACTAAAAGTGGTTGTTTTTCCCGATATATCACTGTGTTTCTTGCCAGGATAGTGCAACAAAAAGCACTGTTTTTTTAACTGAGATATCGCCGTGTTTCACCGTGAGATATCGCTGTGTATCGCTGTGAGATATCAGTGTTTCCAAGGTATCGCTGCATGCTTTTTCTTCCGTGATGCCACAAAAAGCTGTTGCTTGTACCACGATATCACAGTGTTTCCTGCCAGGACAGCACCATGAAAAGCTGTTGTTTTTTACCAAGACAGTACTGCTTTTTCTGCTGGGACAGCACCAAGAAAAGTGGGTATTTTAAGCCAAAACATGATCATCTCCAAACTATTACAAAGTGGATTTGTGCCTAAGCTTAACTACATTAACAGTTGAAACGTAAAGTTTTAACATATCCATCATGTAATAACATACAAATGTAACTTATCCATGGTTTGTAGAAATATGCATTGCCAACATTTTCGTGCCCATCGTGTGCATGCATGTGGTCTCATGGAAATTCATGAATCAAGTACCTCCTAAACACTGCGAGTTGTTGAGGGATCTGTGGTGCAACTCACTCCAACTACAAAGCATGTACTTGCAATCTTGTGGGTTTAAACCCAGGTCCTCCTCCCTTCCTCTCTCCCCACCATTAGAGTAAAAAACTGTAAAAGCTCAGCTGAGAGTAAAACCAGCGGATAGGAACAGCAGCTTTTTTTAGCTGCCTCTGGCCATAGCTACCAGTCATTACGCTACACAGAACAAAGAAAAACATGAAAACTAAGGAAGACAGAGAAGGGGAAGAAAGAGGAAAATGACAAAGAGAATAAGAAGGAAGCAGCACATAAGTAAAGAATCCAGGAGGTCTGTGTTTTTACTTGCCCTGAAAGAAACTTGCAGCTGTAGGAAAAACCTGACACAACTCTTTTACACAATGACATCATTCACTGGAAGCAAGACTTATCTTCTATAATTGTCTTTTAAGGTCACTGAGGGCGTGCTGGATTCACTTTGGGATGTTTTGGGGGTAGAAGGATTTATTACATCAAGTCTGTGAGACAAAGTTTTGACAAAACCACCTCAATTCTAATATTCATGCAGAAGAGAACACTGGTCTGGTCTTATAGCACAGAAACTTGATCTTAATCCATGAAATTGTATGTGTGCTGAAGTTGAGTAGGTCATAATCAAAAGGTCAACAATCCTGAACAGAAAGTGATCCTTCTCTACAAAGCGTACATACAGGACACGATGAAAAGAAGATCTGAACTGCGCACACTGCCCCCGGGTCTGACCTACTGCTTCACATAGACCATTTTAGTTCATTTCAACTAAATAATAAAGGTTGTTTTCATCTTTTGTGACCTAGAAAAGCAGGTTTGCATGATGCACAGAATGCAGAAACCAATGTTAAAGGGGCATTTCACTAATTTTATTGTTCAAGTTAATTTTAGTGGTGGTCATCATGGACAAAAGACTTCAGGTCCTTCTCTTAATTAAAAGTACTAATACCACCCTGTAAAAGTACTCTTTTACAAGTTAAAATCCTGCATTGAAAATCTTACCTAAGTAAAACTTAGCATATTCAGGAAGAAGTACTTCAAGTATTTAAATTAGAAGTACCCAATGTATCAAAAAACTAAAAATGAATTCTAAAAAAATCATAAAACTCAAAATTATGAGAAAAGTGGGGGGAAAGACAAAAAAAATTAAAAAGAAAATCTACATAAAATAAACAATTACAAAATGTTTATTAAAATATCTGGCAAATTATTATCTGTCAATTGACCAATTAATCAACTATTCATTGCAGCTGTACTTGTATAAACTCTGGTAAATTAAACAATTCATATTGTATTTTATAAACTCTTATGTTTTTTATGCAAAAACCTTTATCTGATTATCTGAAAAGTAACTAAAGCTGTCAGATTAATGTGGTGAAATAAAAGTACAATATTTTTCCTCTGCAATGTTATGGAGAAAAAGTATAGTATTAAGTGACATGGAAAGAAAATACTCAAGTAAAGTACAAGTACCTCAAATTTGTAGTTAGGTACAGTACTTGAGTACATGTACTGAGTTACATTCTACCACTGAAAATCAATATGTTTGATTTGTTGTGCAATCATCCTATTCCTCCTCAGATCCATCCTATGCACTTAATCTAACTATCTACTGAGTTTTATTGATTGTGTTCTCTTGTTTTTGTTCACTTGTTTTGTAACTGAAGTAGCACTGAAGTCAATTGGCTAACAGATACATAATAACATCTGCTGCTAAATCCAATGCAAACAGGTCACTTTAAAGCAACACCACAAGGATCCACATCCCAGGTTGCATTTTGGGAGCTTAGCTGAGACTTGCTAACTTCTAATCTTGATTTGGCAAAAAGCAGAGATAGGATAGGTTGATACCTTGGCACAAAGTGTCTGTGTGTGGATGTGTGTGTGTGAGCAGGCTGCTTAGGCTCACGAGATAACGTCAGCCCATCTGTCAGTAGAGCAAACACTCTCTCTGCACAGCAACGCAAAACACACCTCACTGCACACACACCTGAACAAGCCTGCAGAGGGCCAAAAAAAGCAAAACGAGATCTGTATGGATTATTATCAACACTGTGCTTCACAGGTTTGCCATCGACACACATCAGAGCAAACAAAAACTGAATCAACAGGATGAAGTTGACCAATGAACACACGCACACAACTGAGAGTGGAAATAAGGGGGAGGAGATGTTGACATTCAAACTCTCAAAAGGGTTTTGTCCCAGCACTGCTCCAAACTGACAGGAGGAAACACACTGTGTTAATGGGACCGATGTGATTAACATGCTGTCAGTGTGCTCCGCTGTGTACTGTACTGAGGATGGACAAACCTCACGTTAGCATACAGCTCGACACACAGCCAGGGCCCGAGGAGCACTTTAGATTGGCTTATGTAACTGTGTGATGGATAGTAATGCCTTCAGCAGGAAAAGCATGTTTGGGAAATGAGACAAAATCAATGTGGATAACAAAGGCAGGTCACTTATTTAGCTCAGTCATACTTACATCCATTTATAAAATGCTTATAAGAGATTTGTTATGCAGTGGTGATGACTTTGTGTGTGTGTGTGTGTGTGTGTGTGTGTGTGTGTGTGTGTGTGTGTGTGTGTGTGTATGTGTGTGTTATGACACGTGTTTTTGAAGAGTTTTGTTAGTGTGTCCAACACTTAGACCTGTACACTGTCTCTTCACAGAGTTCCCACACAATATCATTGACAATGTTTCAAAACATATAAGATTCAAACATAATTTCAGCATCGCACATGATGTGTTTAAGGACTTTTGGAAATTAGAAAACCTATGATAATTTCTGTTTTTACAGTTTCTGGCTGTGATAAATGGTCCCATTTCGGCAATTTTTGAAGAGCACGTTCCTTTAGAAAAATTAAACAACAAAACAAAACAAAAACATTTGCCCTAAATTTTTGAGTTTTCTGTAAAAATCGGCAAGAAAATGAGAATGCTTTTTTTGAAAGAAAGCATAACCTCCAAACCAGTTTTCTTTGAAAAAAGAAATTTACTCTTTAATCTAGAAATGTTTCTATAAAAATCACCAAAAAGAAAATCCTCCTTTTTTTGGTTTTCTATAACAATTGCCAACATTAAAAAAAAAAAAATTAAATAGTCTTTTTTTTTTTTAAATCCTCCTCCATGTTACAATATTTTAATTTATTACAAAAAAAACATTTACATGCTTTTTCTTTCTATGAATTTTCCAGAGCTGGAAAATTTGATCGTGAAATTCCATGACTTTTCTTGGTTGTCCATGACTATGGGAACCCTGTCTTAACAAAGAGAGGCCAGACTGCAATTTTCTTTGGATTTCATGGTCCCTAGATGATGATGAAAGAAGATGATGACGCATTGGACATTTTACAATTGAAAAAAAAGACTTCTCAGTTCTCTCTGATAGAAGGTTCCATTATACAGAGTCAAGTGCAGGATAATAAAACAATAAAGTATTCTATAAACGGTATAATACAACAATATCCAGCAAGTTGTACATTTCATGATTGTTATGGATGACGTGGTGACCGGGAACAACTCAACCATCTGCATCAGGTGAATAAACACCTTCCATTTAATCCAAATCAAGACTGTCAAGTGGCCATGACTGTGGCCATTCTACAACAACTACTTAACACCTGCTCTACCTTTGATAACAAACACTGAAATCTGCTACTATACATAATAACAGCAAAAATGCACAAAACACATGCACACAAAACCCTATTAGAACTGCAGAGTACTATTTTTTAAGTCAGTGTGTGCACTGCATGCATGGGTGCACGCACATGCGCACGCACGCACGCACGCACGCACACACACACACACACACACACACACACACACACACACACACACATAAAGCACCACACTCTCAAGCACCTGCAGAATTCTTACAGTCTTCCTGTATCTATACATAAACCTCATGCAAACAGATACTCAGTCACTCAGACACTCTACCTGTCATCATCTTGAGTTGCAGCCACAGCCTGGTGATATCGTGGCAGAGTTGAGACATTCGGTTTAGAGCCATTGTTTTGCTGGTACATGTATGCCCCCTGACACACACACACACACATATATACACTGTTAAAACACATTCACACAAAGCCGTATATTCTGTCAGAGCACGTCATGGTTGAAGTTCAGGCAGTCCATTCTGCTGCAGCCGAAGACTTCAGCCGCTTACTGAGCTGTCACTGCACAGTGCAGCCCGCACACACACACACGCATACACACACACACACACACACTCACTTCCCCCCTCCCCATCTCTACCAGCCAGTGAGGCGGAGTTTCACTTGGTCCACCCCCAGTTTCACATGTCACACTGTTTTCAGTGAGAGATAGAGGGAAACTGGATGTGACAGAATGTGGAAGTCTCTAAAAACCTGAACAATAAACCAAACTAGAGGAGACATATTCTGTAGAAAGTGTGGTGTGAATTGCTTACTTAAATATGTCAGAAGAATCGAAAGTAGGAATACTTGGAAAAGTGGCAATGGGTTTAATTAGTAAGTATGTCATTAAAAAGTTGAATAATGCAATAATAACAGTGAAATATTTGAGGTTTTATTGAATAGCTGAAGCTGCACTACGTTGCTGGCTTAAATGTGTAAGAAAAAGGTAAGTCATTAATACCCATAATGTATGGAAGATGTGAGGTATTTTTAAGTTTGAGTGGAATTTCGAATTGAAAGTATGCATGAGTAGATATGCATGGAAAAAGGTGCAAATAAAGTTCTGACTTTTTTTTCATTTATTTGAACAATCTTTTCTGAGAATATGTGGAATATTTCTGAGAGCAAAAAACATATGACTGATAACAATAAAAGCCCATAACTGAGCTGAATGTTTTGATGTTTTAAGTTTCTGTGTTAAAAAAGGTGGAAGGAGTTAAACTGATGTATGGGGTACTTAACCATAAACATAATAATAAAAATAACACAAACTAACCAGCAGTAGACCAGCAGCTCCAGTGATAAGAGAGCTAAAATTACTGTTTTTCTCAATGGAGCTTAGACGGAGAACTGAAGTTGTTATCAGGAGAAACAGGAGGTCTGACGGAAAGGTTTATCTATGAAAAAACTCTCAATACGGTATACACCTAAACTGAGTTTGATTTTTATTAGGTGGGACTTCTTTTAGGTGGCTAAAATATGTTTTGTTGCTGACCTCCATCCACAGCAGGAGATTGATTGGCTTCCATGTCAGACTCCAGCCTGCTGACTGACATCTACTGTTTGTGATCAACTGACTGTGAATTCAAGGATTAGATCTACCCCTTTAAGTATCAAAAATGTGGCAGCAGAAGAACAAAGGTTGTGAATACTTCCAATATTTACACCCAAAAACTAACTGAAAAAAACTTACAGACTGAGATAGTTAAAATGACAACTGCTGATACATAACAGTAACAGTAGGTAATTCATCATGTGATTAAATTTAGTTGATAAACTAGATAACTGTTATTACATTTCTTCTTTTGAATATTAAGATGTATGAAATATGGTATAAATGAGCTGAGACCAAAGGATCTTTTTGTCGATACTAATCTGTTTATGCTGTTTATATTTCTGTGGTGTATCTCTCTCTCTCTCTCTCTGTCTGTCCCCTCTCATTTAGTTCATATTTTATTGTTTTGGTACCTTTTCCCTGCGTTTAAAATGAGCCAAACAGAATGAAGTTGAAGTGACAATATATTTTTAAATATGCCCAAGTTAACAAAGCTTTATAGCAACCAACTCCTATCTGGGATACAAAATTAGTTTAGTAAAAACGTGAATGCATGACATGTTTAAGTAAAATTAAAAAATAAATTTTCAGTACTACCGTATGAAGTTTCCACCCTGATCATGGCAGAAATGGAAGAAAGACCCCTGTAGATTTAGACAAATTAAATTTTTCTCAGTAATCTACCAGCATACCTCACCATTTTGTGTGTGTCAATAGATTACCAATCTACCGAACCGTTCCTATCTCTGCTTTTTCAAATTTGAGGTACTTGTACTTTTTACTTTTTACTACTGAAGTATTAAAAATATGTTGCTTTGTAAGAAATTAAATTGCCCAACAGTTAATACAAGCACAGCTGCAACAATTACTTGATAACCGTCAATTAGCAGAAAATTAATTGCCAACTGTTTTGACAAAAACATTTTTTTTTTTAAATAATAAGATTTAGGTTTTGAGGGGTGTTTTTTTTTTACTATTTTTAATCATCTTATTTATTTTTTCTCTTTTGATAATATAAACATTTATGTTTTAAAATATTTTGAGGTGTCTCAGGGACCTTTTTTCCCTATAATTTTGATATTTGAGTGTTGAGTGTTTCTTTTTTATAATCTTGTGTTTTGTGTGTTTTGTTTTTTTTATAATTTTGACTGTTCATTTTCTTATTCTTTTCTTTTTTATTTATTAGTTTTATTATTCATTTTTTTAGGTTTTTTTTGAAGGGGTTACGAGTGTTTTTGTCTGGGTTTTTAATAATTTTGAGCTTTTGGGTGTTTTTTTTTTAATTGTAATCATTTTAAAGTTTGATTGTGTTTTGTTGTTTTTTTTAAAAAAGATTTTTCTGCATTGGATACTTTAACTTTAATTCTTACTTTACTTATATAACATTTCAAATGCAGCACTTTTACTTGTAACAGAGTATTTTCACTGTGTGGTACCAGTACTTACAAGGATCTAAATGCTTTTTCCAACACTGTCTGATCACACATTTTAACACACCAAGCTGGCAGAGTAGTTGTATAAAAGTTCCAAATTAGGCTAATATAAAGTAAACATGATTTATGTGTGTACTGTACACGATTCAAATAGACTTGTGTTGATGCCAGAGGGAGGAGAGCCTCTTTCTCTCTGCTTTTCTCACACTCTCAAGGACACAAAACACACACAAGCACACACACACACACACACACACACACACACACACACACACACACACACACAACGCTAACGGAGACAGCAGGGGGACCCAGTGTGCCACACACAGACACTGTGAGAAGTCGGACTGGTGAAAATGTGAATAGACCCCTCAGGAGCTTAATTCATAAGATGCCGCCCTGCTGAGGAAAACACACATTTCTAAACTGTCACTCGCTCTCCTTCACATAAACAAGGAATACAGAATCTCCTCACATTAAATTTCCTCAAGCCATCAGTTTTCTTTATATAAGCCAATGATGACAATAAGAATTTGTATCCTTTCATCCTGCTCAAATCTTTGTCAGTGCATCTCTCATTTTACTGTTTTCACTGGTACATGTCACAAAAAGTGAAAACACACAATGTGTTGCCTTTTAAATATAGAAAGATGTACCAGACAGGTTCATCTCAAAGGATGGAGTCTGGAGCAAAAACACATTGCCAGGTTGGTGTGGCAACACAGGCTAATAAATTGCATTATGGGAAGTGTAGGGTCCATGCAGCAACTTCCAGTGCTCAAAAATGAAGTCAACAAGGGAGTGCCAAAAACTGCAATTTCTCTAATAGCCACTTGCAGCTGGCTCCAAAGGCAAGTAAATCCCCAGAGTCTCCCAGGGATGATGTTTTTCTGAGGGCCAACCCAGAAGCTAACATCACATTTTGTTTTATAGCAGAAAATACACTCTGTGGTAAACAAACATTCGAATAATTTTGAATTTGGGCTGGTTTTTTTAATACTTTTTCTTTGAATACTTAAAGTATATTTTCCTGGTGGGGTATTATTACTTTTACTTATGTAAAGGATATGAGTACTTTGTCCAACACTGATTGAGTCCCTCCACATTTCAAAAGGACACTAAACTGCTGGAATAGCCCTTTAAGAACGCACTTCCTATGAACCTCTTGTCTACCATTTCCTGTCCTCTTTTGGTGTTTTTCTGTTTTATGAGAAAATATAAAGATTTGAGTCCACAAAACTTCGTTGTATGTAACACACTGATAGTCTGGAACTGTGCATTAACAGTGCAATATATAGCTGTCTTTCCTGCACAGCAATATTGGTTTTATTATAGTTAGACAGCTGAGACGGAGGCTGAAGCTGATCAGATCAAGGAGAATCACATTCATCTTCAGATCTCTTCTATGACCTGCTGACTGGCACAAAGGGGATAATCTGCACCCACAATGGATACATGCATTCAGAGAAACCCCTTACTTAATCTAATTTTTTCAGTCTTAACAAAACACAACAGAGTTTATCAACTTGCACAGAGGTTGTACTTATAAAGATAATTAAGTGCTAGCTCAATTAAATCAAGTGCACATCAACAATTAACTACAGCAAATCAGAATAATGATCAAATAAGACATGTTTAATTCTGGTTGTTTCTCTGCACACACACAAAAAAATGATTTTCTCATCATCAGTGGTAGTCATGTACATGGATTGAAATAAATAGTAGTGTCACCAGGTTATGGAGGTAGAAATTACAGACAGACTGAGATTAGGTGCGAGGAAATGAAAAACAATGGATGTGTGAGATTAAGAGTTAGATTACGGATGAATCTCTGCGTCTAGTCTGAGATAAGATTATCAATAAATGAAGGGATGAACAGAGTTTGAGCCAACAGGATTTTAAAAAATCTGAACGCAACAATAGAGGTCAGTCTGACTGGTGTCACAGAGCTGTGTCAAAATGCAGGACTCTGTGTGTGTCTGGCTGCTGTCAGATTTAGATGATAGAGCATGTTGGCTGTGGGACAGGAAAAGGCAGACGGTTGATAATGGCTCATTTCCTGTCTCTGCAGATTTATTCTCCAGCAGCTCTGACGGGAACCAGTTTCACCCATGGGTGGCTGATTTACAGTTCCACTCTGAACACTCACATGTGTTCCCAGATCTCAGTTATAGAAAGAAAAACAGAGCTACTTGTACTTTAATTGAGTATTTTCTTTTCATGCCACTTTTTACTGCACTACGTTTCAGAGGGTATATCATACTTTTTACATACTAACTTAACTTACATGACAAGAGTTTAGAAATATGCTGTTTTGTAATAAATCAGAGTTTAGTTTATACAAATTTAGCTGCAACAATTAGCTGATTAACCAAGTGATTGACAGGAAATTAATAGCCAGCTGTTTTGATAAACATTTCAGTTTTTTTTCTTAATTTCTTTGAAATATTTTTATAAATTAAATAAAATATAAATAAATCTAGAGGTGTTTTTACTATATTTAATTATTTCAAATATTTGGAGGGTGTTTTTTAATTCTTTTATAATTATTTTAAGAGGCTTTTTTTTTCAAATCAGGGATATGTTTTTTTCCCTTCTTTAATAACTTATAGTTGGTTTTTTTTATGGTGGGGGGGTGGGTCTTTTTTGATAGTTTAGGATTTTAGGTGGGGATTTTTTTTTATAATTTTGAGGGTATGGTGGGGATGTTTTTTTTCCTAACATTTCTTAGATTTTTGGGGGGATTTATTAAATGACTGAATATTTTTAGATCGCGTTATTCGGTTTCTTCTAATAATTTTAACGATTTGGCATGTTTTTTTGTTTTGTTTTGGGGTTTTTTAAGATTTTTTTGCATTGGGTACTTTCACTTTTAATACTTTCTGTGTATTTTCATGATTATACTCACTTTAATTAAGTAATATTTTCAATGCAAGACTTTTACATGTAACACAGTATTTTCACCATGTGGTATTAGTACTTTTACTTAAATAAAGGATCTGAATACCTTGTCCAACACTGTAAACAGGTGTAAGCATAAGTAAATATGACACATGCACAGCCGCTAAAATCAACTTTGAGTTAAAAATATTTAATGACGTGTGGCTTTGCATCTGTGTGTGTTTGGGATGCATGGGATGCAGAGCAGACTTCAGTGTGTGTGTATACGGGATGTAAAGGAGACCTCTGTGTGTTTGAATGAGGGATGTGGTGCAGACTACAGCTAGAATAACTCCCAGCTGAATTATTTATTTGAGACTTTCCCCCTGCACATCTGTCAGCACAGACGAAACACTATTGACTTCTTCCGCTTTAGGATCAAACACTATTGGTCGGCTGAAGCGTAAACAGGAAGATACCAATTGGGAAGTGACTCACAGGCCGAGACAAGCAGCAGAGGGTAGGTGGGGGGGGTGAGGGTGGCAAAACAAGGTGTGAACAAGTGGAGCAAATAATCTTAACTATTTTTTTGTATCAGGCTGTAAACTTGTTTATTTCTGCTGTAAAATTGGGCATTTTAACATGGCAGTCTATGGGGATTGACTCTTGGAGCCAGCCTCAAGTGGACATTTCAGTTACTGCAGTTTCTGGCACTTCAGCATTAGCGTCTTTTTCAGCTGTGGAGGATGCTGCTTGGTAATTACCACCAACTCTGGCTTTCTGATTTGGAGAAGGAAACTCAATATCCATAAGAAATTACAGTCAGTCAAACAATAATCACATTTAAACTCATGCCTTATATGAGTTTTTTGTTATTGTTTTACAAGAAACACCCTCATCCAGTCAATACTTACTGACAGTCAGTCATTAATGTTCTAATAAAACCCAAAAAAACAAGTTCAATACTGCTCGGTTACTCTGATGACATCACAGATCTGCATTAAAACAGGTGATAAACGTGTGTCTCTACTGTGCAACAATGACGGCTTAAATCCGGCTCACGGCCCTCCAATAAATCCCTGATCAGGATGAGGTCAGTGAACATTAAGTGGGTGGAAGAGGTCAGGGTCACTCAACAACAACTCATCAGATGACCAGGGATTTTATCTTGAAAGGTCGGCAGACGGCAAACAAGTCCGAGAAACAAAGAGTGTAAGAATGCAAAATCACGAGAACACCCAAGAAAGAGGAAGTTTTGCCACATGTGGGGAAGGCTATCATGAGGGATCATCATTTAGGGAAACACCAGAGGAAGTCACAACAGCTGACCGTTATAAAATCATCAAATTTAAAAAATGAAAGCGATGTTTGAGCACATATTCTTTTTGATTAATTATTACACTTTAACAGCTACAGTCACTTTGGTTTTTAGTGTGAGATTCAAACAGTGGATGACAACAGCATTATTCCAGCAGAAGCTACATTACTGAATGCCTCTGCAAACCAGTCAAGCTGCACTAACACTTCACATTTATGTCTGTGAAAACTGATGATATGCATGATAAAATTAAATTCTGCACGTTAAAACCGAGTGTAAACCCATCAAACTTCAGAAATGTTATGACAGAAGGCTTTTAAGATCAAAAAGAAATATCTACAAAAAATATCTCACATCCTGGCTTTGCAGCAAAATTTTAACAAACTAATAACAGGAATATGAGGCGTTGGAAAGCAACAGTAAGAAGGAAAACACGATCAAGATCAAAAACGCAGCACCTGTCTCTATGACACAGCATTTCTAGAATAGCTCCTGCTAAAAATACACAAATCATCTCTAAATACAGACCAAAGCCCACAGGAAATGGACCAGAATAGACGTGAACCATCACAGACAGGCAACGAGATCTAAAGTCATCACACACACACTGACTGCACAGTCCTCACATGCACATAGACACCTGGGAGTCTGTGTGATCGACGGTGTACAAATACTCTGGTACACACGCACACACACAGGCTGTCACATAATTATGCCACCTTGTATTGAACCACCTTGAGTAAATAGGATGTAGCAGTATATTATATTGCTCTTTTCCCACATGTACTTTGGTCTCCAGTGATGGGCCACCGGAGACATTTATCAGACAAAAAGTGAGTATGTTTCCTTGGAATTTTTGGCTTTGATAATCACAGAGGCCCGCGGTTATGAAGTGTGCTCAAGAGATAGAAGAGAAGCGTGTGAAAGCGCCTTGAAGGCTGAACGCAATTTCACCATGCTTCGTTTCTGTACTGTAGTTACCTGCTGACCTTGCAAGCACATGACTTCTAAGGCCAGTGAACGTGAGTTAAAATACCATTTTTATTTCGTTTTGAATATGACTAGAATTACTACTTTGTGATTGTGATGAACACTTTCTCTGCATGAGAGAAGAGCAGTCATGACAGCATTTAACCCTGTGAAACTTTAGCAAATTGGCTCGATATCTTTGAAAAGCATGAGAAGAAGGCAATGAGCAACGAAAGAAAAAATGACCAAAAAAAGTACAAGACAATTACCTGAAAAAAAAAAACAACAGGGAAATGACCAGGAAAAAGTGCTTGCAATTATAATAATTCTGTAACATTTCTAATATTGTTTTCCTCTTGCTTTTTTCTTCTTTCCCCAGACATTCTTTCCCAAGCTTTTTAACAAAATATTTTTTCTAAATCTATACATTTGTTATCAAAAACATAAAAAAAGGTAATGAGCTACATTACCTTTTTTTATGTTTTTGAAAGAAATCACACCAATTTGCTAAGGGTTCAGAGTTTTAAATACTTGTGAAAGGGGTCTGAGCAGCACAAGATAAGTGATGTTGCTCCAGGATTTAAAGGGTAAAAGGAACTTTCTGAATGATTTTAGGTCATATGTTACAGTTGCACCAGTTGCAAAAACATGCAGGACTTTTCATTAGAGTTTAGAGAAATGGGAGAGTGAACACATCTCACAACCAGGGGCCAAACTGGATCAGAGACCTGTGATCATCATGTGGCAAACAACCACAGCTATGAAAAAAGCATCTGCAGATCATGCGCATTGCTTATAAAAATCCTCAAAATTTTTACTCTAGACTTTCGTCTCTGAACTTGAGCCTTTACATGCACAGACACACCTCACGCACCACACAAAAAACTCACTATGCAGCCGCTGACAGCACTGAGTGCATCTGTAGTAGCTCTCCATCTCCTCCAGTGAGATACGCACTAATCTCTCTCCTCCATATTCCTGTCTGCCGGTGCATTCCTTCATCCTGTCCCTCTGTCTGTTCTCCTCTTCCTCCCTCACTGTCTTCATCTCCACATGTAGAGGGAAGAGTGCTGCCTGCGTCATCCTGATCTAATTTGTATTTACAAACCCTCCCTGTCTGTCTCTCTATTGCACACACACGCACACTCTCACACACACACACACACACCTGTCAAAGTTTCTTGAACGATTACACCACTCCTCCTTCCTGCGCCCCTCCCTGCTACTGTGGAAATCTGCACACCTACATCTGACCAAGATACTGAGAATATATGCAGATGTGTATACTAGGAATTTGCATCATCAGCCAGACAATAGAGTTAATTTTTCTTTCTTCTTTTTTACAATAAATCACAATAAACCTAAAATAAAGCTACACGTAACCTGACAAGTCAAAACATAATAAATATTATCATTTATCATTATAAACATCATCCCACAATAAATCCCTGAAAGTTCCTCATATGGTCACAGTATATAAGCGCATGTAAATAGAATGAATACCAAATGCATTATTCTGCATCTGTGCAGTCTAAACACCAACAAAAAAGTTGTAAACTCTTCCAGGCTACTGACAAACTGCAATAAAGTAAAAGAAATGTCTTAGGTGAAACAACTCTTGTAATTCTCTTTCAGAAAATTTTAGAAAACATGTTTAAAAACTAAAATAAAAAATTTAATTTATAAAATAAAATACATTTTAAAAATGAAATAATAATAATAATGCTAAATTAAATAAAAAATAAAATAATTTGTTTAAATAAAAATGACACAATTTAAAGCTTATTAGGTCCCCTGTTTAAATAATCACTTGTCTAGCATTCTGCATGTCTTGCTGCAGATTCCACCAAACACACGCATGCAAATATTTACAGTTCGCAAATAATTTCATGTAGCGCTTCAAAATAACCTTTCCTTTAACTATGGTGTCAACCTGGATGTGAAAATATATCAGGAATTCTGCAAAATCCCTTCAATATGAAGGTTAGATTTTAAAACCAGCGCTCATGACGGACATAAAAGTTACATCAATTTAAGAGTTCATAGTCCAGCCATGACCTGACTGTCAGTGACTCGAACTTCCTGCCTTCAACTGCCAACAGCGTAAACACAATTACACAAACACTCATGGTCGATAGTATTCTTGGTAACACTGATATTGCAAGTATTGTGACAACAGTTATCTTGACCCATGCTTGTTTGCATGTTTTTTATCAGACATCTGAATCTCAGGCACAGCTAAAGTTCTCAGTATGATTGGTGGCGGCACATAAAAATCAGGAACATGCTGCAAGTCAGATGTCTTTACAACACATAAAGAGCCAAAGAGGATTAATGTGTGTTTGAATGGAAAAGCTTCAACACAAATCAACCTCCCATCTAGTGTCTATAAACTAAGATTAATCCTCTGTCTGTCTGGTTTCTGGCCTTGTGGGAAAATTATTCTGGTAGAGAAATATTGATTAGGCTATGCCACTGGAGCGCGTGGATTTTTAACAATCAATGCAGTTTAACCTTCTGTACTTAATCCCATGCAAAGTGCAACCAGCAAAAATGTGCCTGTTTCCCAGAGGCAGGATAATAACATTTCCTACATTAAGACAACACTCACCTCGTCTGTTAGTCTGCATGCACTTATGATTCTGTTTCCTCTCTGCTGACTGACGGCCACAGAAAAATTTAACAGACATGATGGACACACACACACCAGTCCACCAGTCTGCTCGTCTTTCTAATCAGTTTCTTCGACTTTCAGTTTGTCTGCCTGTTTATCTGTCTTATCTGTCCCTTAACCATCCAACTAGTGAGGAGACATTTCTGCTGCCGGTGTATTGAGACACGGGGTAAGTTATCAATTAGCCACTCACAAGTGCTATATCAGGTAATCAGTTACAAAGGTCAAACACCAGAGAAATACAATTACACTCCAAGGTGGAGAATCTGAATGGAGTGACTGCTAATGCCCCTCCTCGTCTACTGAGTCTGCACTTAAAGAAATACAACAACAGTGGTGGAACATAACTAATTACATGTGCTCAAGTACTGCATTTAAGTACAAATCTGAGGCACTTTTTCTTTACTTGAGTATTTTTTCATGTCACACTTGAATCAGTACATAACAAAGGTTTAAAAAATATGATGTTTTGTAAAAAAAATAATAAATTACCAAACAGTTTATGCAATAACAGCTGCAATGATTAGCTGATTTATCAGTCGATTGATGGAATATAATTGCCAACTGTTTTGATAAACATTTATGTTTTCCATTTTTTGAAAATAATTTTGAGTTTTGGGTGTGTGTGTTTTTTCCTAGTTTTTATAATTTAAAAATGTCCTTCTTTTTTGATAATTTAAAGTTTTGGGATTTTTTTTCTATTTTTCTAAAAAATCTTATATATTATATATTTTATTAGCAGTGGTGAAATGTAACTATGTGCATTTACTTCAGTATTAATTTTAGGTACTTGTACTTTACTTGAGTATTTTCTTTTCATGCCACTTTATAAGGGTTTTAAGGGTACTGGTATTATATTTTTCGAATGATGCCTGGCCCTAGATTAGAGGGAAATCATGAATGCTGAAGCAAAACCTGGAAATTGTTTGGGGGCTATATGCCTAAATTTGCACCTAAAAATATCTACAATTACTGTAAACCACAATTAACCACATAAGTTCAAATATCATGCGTCAATACTATCTCAAAAGAGAAGTACATGCAAAAAAAGTATTTGAAGTTTGTTTCCATCTCTAGTTCCTACAGTCATATTTCAAGTCGCCCAAACTACCACAGAAACGCTGTTCTGTAGCTTCAGCAGGAAGCTAAATAGTCAGGTTCTTCTATTATGTTTGAATAATGAGGGGGAAACACAGCGGGGGGAATGTCTCCGTGGTGATAGGAAATCCTGTCCTGTCGTCCTGTCACACCGATTTAAATAACAGACACAACACACCAGAACAGTCTTTGAACATCGACCGAACCTTTACAGTCAGCACACACTCAAACTAACACTGACCTGTTGGTCTACAGCTCCTGCCGTGTGTGTGTCGCGTCAACAGACTGATAGATGCAGACACGTTGTGAAGCAGTCCACTCAACACCTCTCCACCCTCTTGTATTAACTCCAAAAGAGACATCGTCACATCACTGTGGGTTTCATGCTATGTCTATGAGCTCAAGCTGCTGGCCTCTGCTCCTCTCTGCTCCGTGAATGTGTGACTGTTTATCTCACTTCATGTCTGCTCTGTGTTTATCACAGGAAGAGAGGGGTGGAGGGATGACAGAAACCCCCCTACAGCTAATTATACGAGCAAATATGTGTTTGTGTTTTGGACTGTTTACCAGGGTACAAAAAGTACATTAAAAACATGTACAATCGTCTTATTTTGTGGTTTTACTTCCAACTGAAAAGCCCTTAAACATATACAATCAGGTGTCTGAAGTCAAACAATATGTGTTTTTATAGAAGTTAGAAAAAAGTGTGAACTATCCCACATCATCTTACAAACAACAGCTACCAACTGTGTACTCATGAGAAAACACATTTCTCATAAAAACACATGATGCCAAATGTTGCACAAGACTGTGTTTTATTATCATGAATAATTAGATTTTACACCAAGACCAGACAATTATAATCCTAGAAACTAATAAACAGTGGTGGAAGAAGTGTTCAGATGCTTTATGGTCATGCACTTTTCATTTTATGGCATTAATTTGATTTATTAAGTCGAAGAGTCCCAGTCTAAAAGATCAGAACCTGCTCTCCTTCTCTGAAACGGCTTCAAAATCAATCACACTGACTACAAACCCAATTATTCTGGCTTGTTGTTGGTAAAGCCCAATTCAGTGGCCCATTTGGAGATTTTAGCATGGCTTATTCTGGTTTGTACTGGTTGTATTATTTAATACTAATACAACGTATTTGTACAGGGCATAAGAAGTTTGGCTGGGTTAAATCATTCCTTGCTGTTCCTTTTCATTCATTTTGACGTATTTATCTAAACAAATAAAACACACATCATACTTGCGACCCATGCATGAACATATGACGGCCCCTATAAAACCAGTGGTGCACAAAGTATTCAGATCCTTTGCTTAAGTAAAAGTACTACTGCCACCCTCTAAAAATACTCTGTTACAAGTAAAAGTCCTAGATTGAAATGAAATAAGTAAAATCAGGAAAATGTACTTAACGTATTAAAAGAAAAAGTACCCAATGCAGGAAGATCTTTAAAAATAAACAAAACACAGCTAAACCTTAAAATCGTTGTTGTTGTTTTTTTTAAAAGACAAAAACAAAACAAAATTGTTATAAAAAAAACAACTCAGAATTATTAGAAAACATAAAAAAACACCAGAAAAAATGAAAAGAAAAAAGAAATATAAAAACACCCCAAAGCACCAAAGAATTATTTTTTAAAAAAAACTCTAAATTATCAAAAAAGAAAATATCAAATAAAATCAAATAATTGAAAATTAAAAAACACCCCCAAAAACTTACAATTATTGAAAAAAAAGAAAACAACTAAAATTATTTTTTTTTAAAAAATAGGACAAAAATAGCCACCCAAGCACTCAAAACAAAAACCTAATTCTTGAGATAAACAGTTGACTTTTTTTTAATCAATCAACTGATAAACCAACTATTAATTGAAGCTGTACCTACATAAACAGTTTGGTAATTTATTACAAAACGCAATATTTATTAAACCCTTGTGTTCTATGCAAAAATCTTAATTTGTAAAATAACTTAAGCTTTCAAAGAAATGTAGTGAAGTAAAAAGTATAAAATTTCCCTCTGAAATGTAGTGGAGTAAAAGCCTAAAGTGACATGAAAAGAAAATACTCAAGTAAAGAACAGTTACCTCAAATTTGTACTTAACTACAGCGCTTAAGTAAATATAATTTGTTAGATTCCACCAGTGTGTAGAACTCAGTCATTAGTGGAATGGGACGCTGTTTTTTTTAATTATCTAATCTATGTGTGTGGCATTAATACATGACCAAGACAACCTCCCGGCAGCACTAGAGTGATAAACGGATGGATCCTACCGCTGACTGTCGACAGCACCTCTGGCGTTTGGTCCAAGTCGTCTGGAACTGACAGCTGCTCTCCCATCCTGGTCCCGGGACACCAAAACTCAGCAGACTTCCCTTCTTACATGTACTTCTCGGCTCCTAAAAGATACCAAATGTTATTAAACTATAACAGAAAAAAATTACTGAACTAGGACCATGCTTGAGCAGTCCTTCAGGTGAAAGAAAACAGAAGGAATAATGAGAACAGAAAGAGACTGATGTCCATTTAATTTGGTCAGCAGTATACAGAGAGGGAGGGAGGAAGGAAGAGACACACACACATGAACGCGCACACACACACGCACACACACACACACACACACACACACACACACACACACACACACACACAGGACACAGCGGGTACTTTTGCACTTGCGTAACACATAACAACATCCATGCCTCTGCGTACCAAACACACACGTCTGTCCTTAGTGGCGTTAACAACATTACTGATGCTAATTTTATCTTTACATTCAGTTGAGCTGTGCAGCATTTTATTTTAACATTTGGACCTGTGTGGTCAACAAAGGTCAACCTATCGGCCTGTGACCATACATAACACAATTCTGGAGCACCACCTCCTGCAGTTTTAGCATTCAATATACAAAATAGCTTAAACAGATTCTACCAGGCAAAACGATTCATGGCTAATTGCTGCCCTGTCCCCTGTTGATATTTCTCAACTTGAGGAAACTTTGCTTTTCTATCTTTTTAAATGTATGTGTGCCTGTCATTCTGTGTCCCCTCTCTATATTCAGAGGTTTTTACGGGGCTATGAACGCGGTGCAGGTGGAGCTCTCTGCATGTTTTTTCCCACAGCAGCAGTTTGGGACTCGCAGGGTGGATATTTGATCAGATCGGACTGTGGTGCAATGCATCATTGAACTGTACATATATTTCAACAGGGCTCCTAATGAACACACCAGATCATAGAAAATCTATTTATGTGAGCAGATGTTGTGATTGCGTCAGCCTGCCGAGCATTAGCACAGCTGTTCAGGGCAAATACTTGCGAGTCACAAAATGCTCCAAAAATACTACAGTGGCAGTTTACACGCAAGTAACGCAATGTGAAGAATATGTGCTGCATGTGAATTCAATCTAAGGCAGCCATTCATACCAGTCGTGTCACACTAACTTGTTGGGAAGACGGTTAAATAATGCTGCAAAGTGGCATGGCTGTTTTCAAAGGAGTCCTTTGACCTTTTACTTCAAGATGCCTGGATGAAAATTAAGTTTATGGGCATCCACTAGTCTCCCCTTTACAGACATACACACTTTCTTCTGGTCCCATGCAGTTTTTGGCAAAACCCATGCAATTTCCCACACATGGGTTTCCCACACATTCATCAGGAGTGCTGTTGAAATATATATAAGGCTTTAAACCTGTTTGATATTAAGCCAAACACCGTACCGGACCAGTTAACAGAATTTTATCAGGTGTTCCCCTTGACTTAGCAGTTCAGCTCCTCCAGTTTTAGTCAGAAATTGTTTAGAGCGGCTGCACAAAAAAATCCCTGAAAAAAGGCACCTTTTCTCTGGACGGCCACATTTGCTCTCTCCTTATTGGAAACAATTGAGAGAAGAAAAATGCTATGTGGACACAGGCCCTAATAGAGTTACTGAAATTCAGTTCTGACTTTTGGTTTTGTTGTTTTGCCCCAAGATTTTCAGTGGCCCCATCTGGCCACCCCTTTGAAAAACATTTGAGGGCACCGCTGGCAGATTAATCCAAGTAAAAAGTCCAATCAACAGATTTTTAAAACCAAATGTTGAGTAGTTTCATACAATCCATTTCGCTAAAATCAAGTCGAAATCTGATCCACATGGTGTCTGAGTTCACTATTTTAAGATGTTTTCTGGCATGCGCATCAATATCTGATCTGGACTTTAAAAACAGACTCTCACACACACATCTGATGACTTCTGGTAAACAATCAAAGCAAATTTATCCAAGTCCCTGTTCAATTACCACTTCTCCGACAGTGGCTGCTTTCATTTCTTCGACAATAGAGCAGCACACCCTGAGTCATATGGACAGTGATCTTGTGACGTGGTGATATGCCAAGCTAAATAAAGACTGAGGCTGGCTCCACATGCAACACAATGTGACACTTCTAACGGCCAGCTTCACAGACGTGGCCTCGGGGATGTCATCAAGAGCACATGGAAATAAAGGAGTCAACAGTTTTTTAAAGCGCTTAGGTGTTTTCCGAGGAAAACACAGAAACTTGCTGTCAGTTTCAACTTCATGTTTGGCTCCAGAACAAACTGTACGTCTGAATGCAAAGACTCGCAAGCACAAAACACATGAAAGCAGCTCCAAATTAGAATATTTGAATTAGCAATACAGAAAGCATTTTCATTTGAGTTTACATATGCACTTAAAAAATGATCAATGGGTGTGCAGAATGTTAGAGGCTCAACAATGAGAATGATGCATAACTATTTCGTTCTTATTTGACACGAATTAAAAATAAAATTTTGTCAGTGACACCAATTTGCCAAAGTAAAAAACACCCTGTTTGAAATGTGACAGCAGCAGATAGGCTCATAGTACTGTATAAACCCTCTGAAACCTGAAGCGACATCACTTCCCTTGTGCTGCTTTCAGACGCCTTTCACAAGTATCGAAACTTTTGAAGCCTGAGCAAATTGGTGCAATTTCTCTGAAATGTTCCAAAACTTTCCAAGAAATTAGTAGATTGAGAGAAATGTTGTCAAAAGGCTAGGAAACAACTGTCGAACAAAAAAAGAAAAAAAGGAAGGGAAATCTATATTCATAGTTGTCAAACTACACACTTGAAATTATGCTATGGAATTATTACATATTTTTAAGCACCTTTTCCTTTAAATGTCCTTGTTTTTATCATTTTTGTTATGTTAGTGTTAGTTATTGGGTCACTCTTTATTTGCTCACATTGCTTTGCTCGGGTTTCAAAGGGTTAAATACCTGGATGTTCTGGGTACCAGTGAAAGACAGTACATGTTTTTTAAAAAAATGAATTTGTGATCTTATCGCAGCCCGTTTGATTAATGAAACAAACATATTGTCAATGTCCTTCATCACCTCCAAACCTCGATCCAAAATCTGAATATTATTTATCTGGTCGACTACCAAAACAGGGCACTTCCAGGGAGAGTTGTACTCAAATTTGTTCAATATTTTGTCATAATAGATGAACTAATTATATGCCGAATTGTCTGCCTGGATGCAGTAATTTAAATGCCCAAAGCTTGTTGAATATTTTTGCTTTTTCACTCTGTCATTACTTGATTTGCATTATTAATCATGGGGTTTGGCGTGCTAACGTCTTCATGAGAAACCTTCAGTAGGCTAATGGTTAATAAGCATGGAAGCGACACTGCTGCTCTGCCTGCGTACGTCCTTTTTCGGAAATGGCATTAGTACTGCACCCAAAGTCAATGACGAGTTTGCTGAGATTTACTGTGCACATATTTTATTGAATGTTGTGTGTTTTTAGCTCGCCAGCATGTCCTTACCTGCACGTCAGCCAGCAGCTCCGCCCAGCCAATTAGCTTTCAGTGTAGTCTCCTCTTCCTCTTTCTCCTGCCTTGTTTTCCTCGTCCTGTAGGATGATATTCAGGTTAGTCTATTTGGACAGGCTATGTCCAGAAGTCCCTTTTGTCTTTCTATTACGTTATCAGGTTAACTTCAACTTCTAAGAGTCTGAATTTAAAAAAAAAAAAAAAAAGTAGAGTAGAGCTGCTGCAAAGGTGATAGTTTCCTCACTAATGTGGGGTGTATTGTACTGTTTGACGTGTCAGGGTAATGTGACACAAAACACACCTTTGACAAATAAAAAACATGCATATTTAAACCTAATGTTGAGAACCAACAAATGGAGAAGTTTTAATAAGGACACCAACAGAAGGGATACAGTGACACCCAATGGTAGAACAAAATAAGTGCAAAAAAAAAGGACGACATTTACAGTGATGGACAAAGTATTCTGATCCTCTACTTCACTGAGAGTACTAATACCACCCTGTGAAAATATCTATATTACAGGTCCTGCACTGAAAATGTTACTTAAGTAAAGTTAAGTATAATCAGGAAAATGTACTTAAAGTATAAAAAGTAATAATATACAGCTCAAAAAAATCTACAAAAAGAAAATACTACAAATCCCAAAAACTCAGTTATTAGACAAAAAATAGAAAAAAAACACACATCCAAAAGCCAGTCGTTGCATTCTACCACTGCATCTGACTTAAAAGTTTTTTTTAAGGTAATTTAATTTATTACAAATCAGCATATTTTCAAACCCTTCTTATGTTTTTATGCAAAAATCTTGATTTTTAAAGTAACTTAAGCTGTCACATAAATGTAGTCAAGCAAAAAGTATAGTATTTCTCTCTGAACTGTAGTGGAGTAAAAGTATAAAGTGGCATGAAAAGAAAATACTCAAATAAAGTACAAGTACCTCAAATTTGTACTTAAGTACAATACATGAGTAAATGTACTTTTCTACATTTCACCACTGACCATATCACAGCTCCTGGCTGTTGTTTTTAAGAAGAAGGGTGCTTCATCTGTTGAATTTCTCGACCATTTCAGAGTAGATGTGACGCAGGAACCGCCGTGACACATCGGTCCTGTGGGGAGACAGACACAGCTGAGGCTGTAATGATTTTAATTGGTGAGATGACTGTCAGCAGCTTGTTAACACATCAGCAGCACGGGGAATTGATGATGGCCGTAATGTCACAGTTTGCTCCAGTAGTAAGTCGGGATCTTAGTTTTATATGACAGCTGATTCTGTTCGCACATCACACCAGCCTTTAGGCAAAATCAGAAAATTTGAGGCACTTTTTGGTAGATTGACAAGAAAACCACCTAAAACTCTGCAGGATACCTTCAGTGTTTCTTCTAGAACTTGTTATGGTTCTCTGCTGTATTTCTATTTAGAAAGTATGTAAGTAAGTAAAATAATTTATATATTTTTTTGGCATTTTGCCTTTGTTTGATAGGAAAGGAAATGAGCGTGAAAGGAGGAATAGAGAGGGGATGGCATGCAGCAAAGGGCCACATGCTGTGACAAGGACATTGCTTTTATATATGGGGCGCCCACTGTATCCACTGAACCACCAGGCAACCCAAGTTTGTGTTTTTTGAATGGTTAAATCAATTAATTTAGTCAATCCTTCACTGAATCATAATGTAACCTGTGGCTATTTATTAAAATGATTGTCCAATTTCTGCTGTGATTGACTGTTCTCTCGCTGCCTGTTTACTTGGTGCCATGTTGTCTATAACTGACATGTTTGTGTGTGTACGAATTATGGCTAATGCTGGTCTATTGTTGCTGACACGGACTCACAGAATCACAATTAATATTTTTTTAAGTGACAAAAATACTAAAAATGTCTGAAATATGGCACACCATTTTTTGTCCTATATTACCTGAATGCATTAAGTACTCACTGAAAACCATCTCTAATAAAAAGTAAACTGTATTGAGAAAATATTTTGATAATAGGTCAAACAGTTGATAAAAAGCAACCATTTCTGTTGTTATACCCTTATCATTTTAGCTGCAGAGCTCTTTCTACCAAAATGAGAAATTCAACTCTTGACTCTTTGCCCCAGCCCATAATAGTTATCTCAAATCAATTTAAAATGATTCTTTGATGTAAAGTATGTTTGTAGCAACAACTCAAGAACATGTTTGCTGACCGGCTGCTTGTACAGTATGTTAAGGGCCAAAGATGTAAAACCTAATTTATCCCATTTTATCAGATGTGCCAAAGTACCTGACTTCCCTTCTGGTCTTAAAATGTTCCCCAGAGGTTGCAGTTTTTATTAAAACCCAGACGTGTTTCACTTTTCTTTTTTTTTTCCAAATCAAAGGATGGTGCAGTCATATGGGCAGTTATGTACTATGCTATTAGAGCCATGTTTAGGTCTCATGGTTCAAAATAAATCATACAGTGATAATATCCTGACAGCAGGGTGATTCAGTGAGCAGTGCATCCTGGGAGACACTGGAGACAACAAGCTGAACCCAGAGCAGCTAAGCAATTAGAAATGCACACGGGGCTGGTGATTATCTATGGCGGCGTCCAATGGTGTGAAATGAGCGCTGCAGCCTGGAGACCAGAAACAACAGATCTGATGGCTGCAGGAGAGACGTGTCTGACTTTTACTTTTCATTATAATTTAAAAAACTTTGCAGTGGTGGAGCAGAAGGGTGTAATGAAGCTTACTGCTGCAAAAAAACCCCCAAAAAAACAAACAGTATCTTGTTTGAGAAAAAAACCTGTTTGAACAAGAAAAGTTGCATTAGAACAAGATTTTTTTTTTACTTCCTTCATTGTGAAATGCCCTGATAACAGAATAAGTGAGGGCAAATGCAGGGACATGTAAACAGACAAAAGAGATTATAAGAAGTGACACAAAGACATAAAATAAAAGTGAAGGCACAGTAGAGCATTGAAATTAGAAAGTTAAACACAAATTAAACAGAATTAAACAAAAAAGGATAAAAGAAGTGATGGATTAGCTTGATGGATATGCAGGATAAGATAGAATTAAAGGTGAAGCAGTGTGTGTGTGTGTGTGTGTGTGTGTGTGTGTGTGTGTGTGTGTGTGTGTGCGCGCGCACACGTGTGTGGTTGTGGTTGTGTGAGATCAAGATGAACAGTGATTATTGTGTGATTAAGAACAGATTGATATACAGTAAATGTAAATACACCTACACATACATACATACACACACACACACACACACACACACACACACATATATATATATATATATACATACATATACATACATACACACACACACACACACATACACACACACACACACACATATATATATATACATATACATATACATACATACACACACATTATCTACACAGTTTCACACACCGTGTTTACAGTCATATACGAGCAGAAAGAGAGTGAATAGAAGTCACAGTAAGTATAACTCAAAAAGAGGAAAGGGGAGAAAAAAGATACGTCTTGTTCAGAAAAGCTTCTTGCTAGAACAAGAAAATACCTTGTCGAACAAGAAAAGTTTCTTGCTAGAAAAGAAAAGTTGTTGCGTTATCACGCAGATTGTGCTGTTAGTTTTGCTGTTACTGAGTGTGGTGGATGATATTACGATATGTATGCACGCTGTAGGCAACAACAAAGAAGGATTTTAAAGATTCTCTGTTAAAAACAGTTTGGAAATCTGTTGCTACATCACAAATGTGTCTAAGGCATTGCAACTGGCCATATGGGGTGTTTACGTACTGTTTACTTTTTCCAAATATCAAGTGATGGATGAACATTTTCATGTGGTCTGAGAACAATTTGAGAACGAAGCCACAAAACATCACAAAACGTTCTCCCTGACAAAGCTCAGTCCTGCCATTAGGCTCCAGAGTTTTTCCATCTCCTCTAAATGTCATTAAAAGGGCGTTTTGCTGAGTGAACACTAACACATTTCCCTCTCCACCAGCCACATCACTGAGTTTTGATCGGTGGGAAATATGATCCATCACTTCTTCTCTCTGTCTGCTCACCAAGAAGCATCAACAGATTAACTCTAATCTCATTTACAGCAGCTAATCTGAGTCAGCTGTTTGGCTGCTGTCCAACCTCACCGACACACACTGAGACAGGTTACACACTGTCCACAGGGAAGCAAACAATTCAGCATAATTACTTAATCATATTAACTTATAGATGTATATATATTACAAAGATGTTGATGTTTTCCCTGAATGACACATGAGGACATAACCTCTGTACATGGGGCACCCGCTCATCCACTGAGCCATGGGGTGCCCTGGATTAGATACTTTTACATTAACATTTTAAGTACATTTTCCTGATAATGTTTACATAATATTGTCAATGCAGGACTTTTAATGTAACAGAGTATTTTCACAGTGTGGTATTAGTACTTTTACTTAAGTTAAGGACCTGAATACTTCATCCACCACTGCTTCTAACTGATCACCTGCTCTCACTTTCCCAGCACACTGAGCTCAGAGGGAAGCAGTGGGGGTGAAATTAGGCTGCTGGAGGGATTGTCCAGCTCCTCTCTGAGACCTGGAGGTGGAGTCTGACGTCTCACTTTAGCTGTCCACACACTAAGAGGATTGACTAAGACTAGGAAGGATATAAATAAAATGGAGGCTCCAACTCAAGTAAGTCCTGTTTTTCAATAGAAGAAGAATATGCTATCATAAATTTTTTTTTCTGTCTTCAAGCTGGTCTTGTAAACAGCGAATAAGACTGCAATGTAACCAAATTTAAATAGGCTGCACCATTTGAACAAACAGTCATTTAAGTGTGCAAAGAGCCAAAATATTTTCACATCTACATGGGTGAATTAAGGGTTTACTTCAACCAAACCAGAGTTGGAGATTGTTGAAACAGTGAAATCCAATTTTTTATAAGTTTTATTTAGTTTCTGTTGTCTATCTGTCGGGTTAGTGGAGTCTGGTGGATTTGCAAATGGTGATTTTTGGGCTGTTTTTGATAAATAAAAAGAATCTCACTCTTCTTTGTAGGAATCCTTTCATGACGTTGTCAGACAGTTACAATACATATCTGAGCCAGTTGGTGGAAAAAATAACTAAATGAATAAAAATGAAAATGTCTTGAATGCAACTTGGTGTAAATACACCAGAATATTAGTATTACAAATCTCATATTGTCTGGCCAAGAGAGTTCAAGACATGCTAAGTGGAAACCAAGATCACACTGAATACTTGCAACTTTAGCCTACTGAAGCTGTTGTATTCTGAAATATTTGCATTTTTAATACTACATACATATTTCCTAAATAGTCTGATTGTATTTTAGTAAATAGACTACAGAGAATAAATATGTTTGATCATTTTAACTAAATTAGCAAAGGCGGTCTAAGACTTTTGCACAGTACAGTACATTCAGATATGTCACAAATTTTACATCTAGCCCCAGTCTTCCCTACTTAAGTTTAATGGCAGAGGGCAGAAAATGATTCCTCTCTCCTCCTCCTCCTCCTCCTCCTCCCTCCCCCTTCATCCTCTGTTGGGAGGAGGTGCAGAGTGGATGAACAGAGGGAACTCTTCACAGCAGAGGAAGATCTTCACCATAGTAAAGCATGGGTGTTGTTTGCTTCTGTGACTTGTATTAAAGGATAGATATTAACTCCTTGACAGTGGGATCTACAGCTGAATATGACTCCTCTGCTCTCCTGCCAGTCTCATGTTTGATGTGAAGGTGAAAGAACAAACAAGGAGCAACATGGGATTCAATCTGAGCTCCCACTGACTTCTGACTGTCTCCGCTGCTCATCATCATCACTCACACTGAGGTAAACTGCATTTAACCAGCAGAAATTGATTGTTTTTAATGTCCGAGTGTGGTCACCAGAAAAGAAACTACTCTGAAGTTGTGAGCTTAACAAGTCACACCAGGAAATCTAATTTTAGCTGATGTAATCTGGGAGAGGATTTGAGTTAACAGTGCTGAGAAACGTGATGAGCTAATGGGACTAAATACAAACAGTTAGCTGTCACTTCATCACAGTCTGCTGTATATATAACAAGTAGGAATAATACTGACTCCTTCATTTGACTGGTATGAATGTGGGCCCACTCTGAAGTGTCTGTGTGCAATCTGTATGTGCAGTATGTGATTATGGAGATTGCGGAGATCGACTGACTGAATAATTGACTTCTCCACGCATTTGTACTTGTATAAACTTTTGGGTAATTTAACTTAAAACAAAACATCCTATTTTATCAACTATTCTTATGACTTTTATGCAAAAGTCTTAATTTGTAAAGTAACTAAAGCTGTCAGATAAATGTAGTGAAGTAAAAAAAAATACAATATTTGCCTCTGAAAAGTAGTGGAGTAAAAATATAAAGTGGCATGAAAAGAAAAGAAAATGCCCAAGTAAAGAACAAGTACCTCAAATTCATACTTATTGCGGGGCACAGCAGTCCAACAGATACCCCAAAATCCCCTAAAGATACCCCGAAAAAGACACTTGTACTCACCTATTTGAGTGGTTCTGACTCTGCCTCTGACTGGTTAGGCCTGAAACGAAAAATATGTAGATTTGAGTAAATGTACTTAGTTACATTCCACCACTGTAATCTGTCAAGAGCCAACATGATGAGTTTTAAAATCCATAAGTTTTGAAACACTTGTGCCTCTAAGGAAACGACCAAATGATAATTTTAGAAAAACCAACAACAAATGAACTGTGCAAAAAATGTTGAAGTCAACTTTTTAAAAGTAATTTAGGTGACAAATAAGAAATTTTTCCATTAAAATAATTAAACTACAGACCCAAACCTGATGGGTACAGATCAACATATCATGCTTAACACCTGTTGTTGTTGTTGTTGTTGTTGTCCCAGGCTGATGGACACCCAGGATCGGACATCTGTGGTGGGGACAGGACTGCTGTCCAGGTGAGTCATTAATGATTTTGTGTTTGTACTATTTACACTTCCCGTCAGAGAAAGTTTCAATTAAATGCAGATAATGTAAATAGTGATGAGAACTGATATTATAATGATACACCCAAGTCCTTTTATTTTAATAAACCATTGATATTAGGGATGTCCCCATCAAGTTTTTTTGCCTCCAATCCTGATCTGATACTTGTATTTACCTGGATAATACAGCTGCACGATGCACACTTTAAGTACTTTAAAGTTATTAGAATAAATCCAGCGTATATGCTTGACAGCTTAGTAGCACTGCAAAGCAATACAAGAAAAAATGTCTGCATCCAAACAGTTCCTTAAGGGTTTTAGTTGTATTTTTACAAAATTACAAAGCAAAACAACATAATATATCATATTTTTGCGTGAACCTGCTGATAATTGAGGTCATTCTGAACTCTTTTCCAAGGCTGTCGCACATGATGCACTTTGGGAGAAGCAGTGTCGGCCCTGCAGAATCCAGCAACCAGAGGACAGAGGAGAACATGAGGACCAGGTGAGCTACAAGCATGTCTCAGTCCCTGGAGGACAACACAGCTGAAGTATTTGACCCAGACTTCAGTGCTTCTTCATCTTCAGTCCATACTCGCACACAAAACTCACACACCCAGCCTGTTATTGTGTTTACCAATAAAGATTTAGCTGAAGCTTCACTCAGCTTTTCAGCTCAGAGCATCCTAGAGTCTGGAGACAATCCAAAACAGACGCAGAGACAGAGACAGAGACAGAGACAGAGACAGAGACAGAGACACAAATCTGCAGGTCAGAGGAAGGACACCAAACTGTATTCAAAACTATATATGTGTCTAAATAGCTGAAGAGAAAACTGTCAGAAAACTAACAACTTTAGTTTTGGTGTCATTTGGGAAAAAATCCCATGATAAACTTTAAGCATTTTGTAATTCTGTAAGAAAGTTTTTGACCTGGCTGCCATGTTGAAAAGCTGAAATAAAGCTCCACCCACCATCTGGAGCGAATCTTCTCATTGTACAACTGAACAGGGCACTAAACTATGTTTCTAAAAACATTTGAGGTGAGAAATAGACAATGCAGTAACATAATCTGGATTCATATTCGAACAGTTATGCCTAGTTTGACAGTTCACCTGCAATGCAAGAGCTCCTCAACACTCAGCTCTGATTGGCTGTTTTCATGATTTCTGCAAATGCCTTTAGGAGAAGCATGATTTTTTACACAGATTATGTGCCTCATGTACTACTGTCAGGATATCGTGACAGTTCTAAAAAGAAATTGTCATGTTTGCTATAAAGTCACCAGCTGTAGTTTTAATGCTCCAAAGCTCATATTTATTTTTCTATTAGTGTCCCTGGGTTGTATTTAACAGAGAGGATTACTGTTATTTGGTATATTGTATTTTCATGCTAACTTTGCTGCTGTCAGCCAAGAGAGGGAATGACATGCAGCAAAGGGCCACAGCTGGATATGAACCTGTGGCAAGTGCACAGAGGACATAGCTTCTGTATAAAGGACACCTGCTCTACACACTGAGGATGTGTCCTCTCCGCTTTGGTGTGTTTTGTTACATTCCTCTGATACTGAGTTGCTGCATGCATTAGTTACAAATACCTGACATTATGTGTTTGTCTTCCAGTGATGGTCGCGGGGCCCTGGCTGCACAAAACATGAACAACTCCAACAACAATGATGGGTAGGATTATATATGGATCCCCTCACACACTCCTAATCCCTGTACCTGACTACATTAAAATAGAGTTAGTGTACTATTTGTGTACATGACAGTCAGCTCGTATATTATGTCACTTTATAAATATTGATATGATATGTATGAAACTTGCAAATGAAACATATTTGTGTGTTTCAGAGACGTACCATCAATCGGCCTGAAACAGTAATTTCAGGCCAGATTCAAGCTAATTTAAGAGCTAACTTTAAAACCAGTGCATTCAAATTCCAAAAATCAAACTAATGGAGCAATCCACTGATTTTTTTTTAAATATTAAAGAAAAAAGGCTTTTTCAGTTTAAGTGTGAAAGAGGTAATAACATGCAGCAAAGACTGAAACTGAACCCACAGCCACTGCAGCAAGAACGCAACCTCTGTACATGAGGCGCCTGCTCGACCAACTGAGCTACTGGGCAGCTGCAATCCACTAATTTTGAGCTCATTTACAACAGTTGTATAATGTCTGCTGTGGCTCTGAAAATAGCCCTGATTATGCAATCAGGTGTAACTTTGTTATCTCTCTCTTGCAAATCTTCCTACTGTATGGAAATGCAACAGTCAGTTGTCACAGTACCACTTTGACAACATTTAAACACTTTAATATTTATTCATTTGTTTTAAATTATATCTTGCCTGTTACTTTGATCAAAAATGAACAAGTCATACTTATCAAACAGCATAAATTATGAGCCCTTCTCTTCACTGGCTACAAAGAGGACTCTTTTCAGGTGATTTGACTTCACTAAAAGCTGTCACATTCCTCACACAGCAGCCCCTCCTGCTCACACAGGTGATCTCAGTTTAAGTCACTGATTGATGCACACACAGCTCAGAGCGCTGCGACTGTGTGAATGTCTTGTGTTAGAGCGCCACTCTCAGGTCCTCTGAAAATACTGAATGACAAGGATCAAAATGTTGACCTCACCTGCCTGTTTCTGGACTTTTACAGGAAAAAAGATGACAAGAAAGAGGAACCCAAAAAGGATGACAAGAAAGACGAGAAAAAAGACGAGAAAAAAGACGAGAAGAAAGATGAGAAGAAAGATGACAAGAAAGACGACAAGAAAGATGACAAAAAGGATGATAAAAAAGATGATAAAAAGGAAGAACCGTAAGTACTAGATAATATTTCCTTTGGATGCTATTTTTTTTAGGCTGAAATTCTTCAATACTGCTACCAATTGACATCACTTTCCTTGTGCTGCGTTCAGACAACTTCACAAGTATTATATATTATATATCTCCCTATACCCCTTTTCTCATATAGAAAGGAGGTGTGGATCATGGACCCTGCCACCGATTTGTACTATTACTGGCTGTGCACAATATCCATCCCAGTGTTCTACAACCTAATGTTCCTGGTTGCCAGGTCTGAATTTATGTCATTTTCAGTTTCCTTTTTAATTTACTGTTGCTTTATAGGTGATTGATATGGGTTTCCTTCCCGGCAGGGCTTGTTTTAATGAACTGCAGTATGCAAATACAAGCACATGGATGGTTTTGGACTACATTTCCGATACTCTCTACTTCATTGACACCTTTGTGAGAGCCAGGACAGGTAAGTGACTGGAACTTTGCTAAATATGTGAAGAGTAAGGGGAGCTTTGAGCATATAAAAATGCTAATGGAACTACGTCTTCTTATCTGTCAATAGGTTTTCTGGAACAAGGTCTTCTTATAAAGGACGAGAAGATGCTGAAAGAAAAGTACATGAAGACATTCCAGTTCAAGGCAGACATCATATCAATACTTCCTACAGATATTATATTCCTCCAAATTGGAGTTGACAACCCAGAGTGGAGGTTCAACCGTCTTTTCAGGTTAGCCCGACTCTTTGAGTTCTTTGACCGGACAGAAACTCGAACAAATTTCCCCAACATCTTCCGAATTGGTAATCTAGTACTTTACATCATCATCATTATCCACTGGAACGGTTGCCTCTACTTTGCCATCTCCAAGGTGCTTGGCTTTGGCTCAGACACCTGGGTTTATCCAGACCTGAAGAATCGTGAGTATGCTCGCCTGGCCAGGCAGTACATCTACTGCTTTTACTGGTCCACTCTTACTCTGACCACCATTGGAGAGACACCACCCCCAGTTCGAGACTTTGAATACTTTTTTGTGGTAGCTGACTTCCTCACTGGGGTTCTGATCTTTGCCACAATTGTCGGCAATGTTGGTGCCATGATTTCCAACATGGGTGCTGCACGTGTAGAGTTCCAGGCAAAGATTGACTCTATCAAGCAGTACATGCAATTTCGAAAGGTCACCAAAGACCTGGAGGTAAGGGTAGTGAAGTGGTTTGACTACCTGTGGACAGAGGAGAAAACCTGTGATGAGAAGCTGGTGCTGAAGAACCTGCCAGACAAGCTAAAGGCTGAGATCGCCATCAATGTCCATCTGGAGACTCTAAGTAAAGTGCGCATCTTTCAAGACTGTGAAGCGGGTTTGCTGGTTGAGCTGGTCCTCAAACTTCAGCCTCAAGTTTTCAGTCCTGGTGACTACATCTGTAAGAAGGGGGACATCGGCAGGGAAATGTATATCATCAAAGAGGGAAAGCTGGCTGTAGTAGCAGATGATGGGGTCACCCAGTTTGTGGTCCTCAGTGATGGGGCATACTTTGGAGAAATCAGCATCCTTGGTATCAAGGGAAGTAAGGCAGGAAACCGAAGAACAGCCAACATCCGAAGTGTGGGCTACTCTGATCTGTTTGCCCTGTCCAAAGATGATCTAATGGAGGTACTCGTCGAGTATCCTGATGCTAAAACTTTGCTGGAAGAGAAGGGAAAGGCAATCCTGATGAAAGATAATCTCATAGACGAGTCGCTGATGACTGCCATAGATGCCAAAGACTTGGAGAACAAAGTCGACGTCATTGAAGCCAGTTTGGATGTCATGGCTATCAAATTTCGAAAGCTGGCAGAACAGTTTGAATCTTCTCAGCGCAAACTCAAGCAAAGGCTCACTAATATGTCGAACCAAGTCCGAACCCTCAGAGTAGATGAGTAGATCTTGGCTTGGCACGACTACTGCGGGTCGTAGGAACTTTTCCACTTAAGGACATTCCTTCTGAGGTAATCCCACGGTGTCATAGGACTCTTCACCAAATGACATATGACTAGCAGCTGGACAGTGGATGCCTCCATTCATTATCTCATATGTGGTCAAAGAGAAAGGTTGCCTTGAAAGTTGACCTCATAAACACAGATATTAAAGGGCTAAGTAACTCAATACTTTATAAGCACTAACTGAAATGTGTTCCGACTGAGTATCAAAAAATTGTCTGGTACCACAAAAGGGCACAGAATACTTCATATTCTTGTTTACATCCGTTAAACGGACACTGTCTGATCATTTAGATTATTTTGTACTGATAGATTAAGCAAAGTTCCACTACAAATGTTTGTATGCTGCAATTGAGAAATTTGGCTTATTGTGTTAAGTTTTTTAAATGAATGTAATGAGTAACAAAAGGCATAAAAATGTACAAAGGGGGTCTGAGAGCAAATTTATGTAATATTTGCATGTGTCATTAAGATATTTGACTGATGCCCAGCCTGAGCAATTCCCTTTTATAATCAATTACAAAGGTATCTATTCAAAGCGATCCACAACTTTACATATAATACTATTGTAACTTTGCCTAGATCTTAAGTAAAATGCAGTTTCTCCTACGCAGCCCCCCCCCAATTTTAATAAGAATGTTATTTAAAAATACTATCCTTTTTCATTTTCAGTTGTGAAATTTGTAGCATTACCAGAAGTTCTGTTTCCTGTGTCTGTTTTTCAAGAACTGTTTGAAATAAACTGATTTGAAGTCAGTCTGCGTTTATGTTCATCTGAAACAGAAACAGACCAACAGTGAGTCAATTTAGGACGTAACATGTAAGTTAACATTACGGGACTATTAATATAGGAAAGGATCAAATGTCGATTACATCTATAAAGTATGTATGGATTTTCAAACTTCTTAAACTTGACAACAAGCACCTGATGGAAGAGGAGCTGTCCATTTAACTGTCCTGCTAAAATGATCATGGACTTCATCGGGCATTTTTAGTGCAACAACCTCACAACTCACAACAACACTCCTGTTCGACATAGAGGAAAGAGTTAATAGTAAATAAACGAGAGGATAGATGCAATACTTACCAACAAACGACACCACATCCACAAACAAGTGAAACAAGTGCTCGGCTGCAACCTGATAATAACAGCCTATGAAACAGCGGCACAGCCAGTATTCAGGTCCTTTACTTTAGAAAAGAGTACTATACCACCCAGTGAAAATACTCTGTTACAGGTAAAAAAAAACTTGTAAACTTGTATAATGTCTGCTGTGGCTCTGGAGAAAAATAGCCCTGATTATGTAATCAGATGTAACTTTGTTATCTCTCTCAAATAGTCCCACTGAAAGGAATGTGCAATAGTCAGTTGTCACAGTACCACTTTGACAACATTTAAACACTTTAATATCTATTCATTTGTTTTTGTTTTGCCTATTGTTTTGATCAGAAATGAACAACCAACACTTATCAAACAGCATAAATAATGAGCCCTTCTCTTCACTGGCTACAGAGAGGACTCTTTTCAGGTGATTTGACTTCACTAAAAGCTGTCACATTCCTCACACAGCAGCCCCTCCTGCTCACACAGGTGATCTCAGTGTAAGTCACTGATTGATGCACACACAGCTCAGAGCACTGCAACTGTGTGAATGTCTTGTGTTAGAGCGCCACTCTCAGGTCCTCTGAAAATACTGAATGACAAGGATCAAAATGTTGACCTCACCTGCCTGTTTCTAGACTTTTACAGGACATGAAAGAAGAACTGCAAAGAAAGATAAGAAAGAGGAGAAGGAAGATGACAAGAAAGATGATAAAAATGAAGTACCATAAGTACTACACAGTATTTTCTATGGAGGCAATATTTGTAAATTTGAAATTCTACACATACACACACACACACACACACACACACACTTTTTCAAAAAATAGAAAAAACGCCCAAAGTACTCAAAATTATCCCAAAAAGTTAAAATTACGAAAAGAAATAGAGAAAATACCCAAAACTTCAAAATACATAAATAACTGTATATCTTTATTTGCAGTCTTTGTATATGAAATATGTAACAAAGAAAATAAAAAAAATATTCATTTGATATAATAGTTTATCCATGGTTGTTATAATATATGTAGTTTTGTTATAGTTTACTTTATAATTGCAAGTTTTAGAGTTTATATCCCAAATGAAATCTTTATTTCAGTTATTTCTTGCAGGTGACAACCTTTTTGGAACTATGGGCTTCATGCAGTTATATTCTCCTAAGTTTTTTTATTTTATTTTCAATTAACTTTCCTGGCAAGAGAAAAACCTAAAAAGTCAACTCCAGATGCACCAAATGTTCTTGACCTTCCAAATCTGCTATTACCCAGGTGTGGTCGATGAGGAGTCTTACTTAATGAACTACTCAATGCAGAAAAAAACCTTTCTAGAAGGTAAAACATAAAAAAAAAAAACCCTCAATATTATGGAGAAATAGTGGGAAAAAGCACCCAAAAATTCAAATAAAAAAACAACACTCCAAATTCAAGAAAAAACTAGCAAAATCCCAAAAGTCAAAATTAAAATTAAAATTTAAAAAAAGAGAGAATAAAAACATCATGAAAAAATCCAAATTATTTAAAAATAGAAAACTTACAATATATGTACTTAGTTACATTCCATCACTGGATTCATTGTAATGACACCAAAGGACCTACGGACTCAAATCAGGATTATAAGACAATACAAGTTGGAAAAAAGCTGTCATCTTTATTTAGCATGTTTTCACAACACTGAATACTTGTAGCCGTTCATCAGTTTGTATCTTTAGAATGTAACTGTTAAGTCAAACCAATCGATTAAAACCGCTTCCCTTTCCAAGATCAGGTTTCACCTTTTACCTTCAACAGGCTCTAGAGCCCTTTTACATCTCCACATGAGCAGCACCTTCAGCGTTACAAAACGGAGGTACAGAGTAATGTTAAAACAGCAGAAACCAGACCTGGGCTCAAAAACAATTGTAATTGACTCTTAACATTTGTTTTAACCTCCCGTTCCACATGATTGAGGTTACTGCCGTGTAACAATGCAGCTGTTATTTCCACAAACTCTCCAACACAGTCCACAGTTTGTCCACTTTTCCAGGCACTCCTTTTACTGTCCAAAGTGACTCCAATGAAGGCTAATAACAAGGAGTGAGTTTTCTCCAACATAATTTCACCCAGGTCTGGCTGAAACCATGACGATGAGAGCGTAAAAGAACAGAAAGGATGGCTCAGGGTTGTTGTGTACTGCTGTGGTCTGAGCACTGTGGTTCAGTGGCATGTTGTGGGCACCGTCGCGTTCACAGGCTGAGCAGCATTAAAAAAAAAATAGTCCTCTTGCAGACACATCATTAGAACAGCAGGAATCTGAAAAAACATAACTAAAAAGACAATAACAACAGAACACCCATCTGATCTCAACAACTCGTCAATGATCATCTGCACACTGTTGTAGTCCCCGGCCAGCTTTGGATATATGAAAACTGTTCTTTTAATGATCTTGGTCTTGTGAAAATCTAAACTCAGTGTCCAAATACTAGTTTTCCGGAACTTTTTCCGTGGTTGGAGTTTGCTCAGTTGTCATGAAGCTGGCTCAGGTGTAACCCAGGGTTCCTACAGCTTAAGGTAGATTTAAGACTTAGTTTAAGACCAATTTTCTACTGACCGAAATTAAAGAATTTTATTTTGCCAAAATGTTTATTGTAACATAAAAGTTTACTTTCTTTTGTCCATTAAAAAACTTGGATTAACTGCGTCAAATGTTGAAAAAGCAACCTTTTAAGAGTGGACATGGAAGACAATGAGCACATTATATAATCAGAAAAGTATCTATTTGGTTTACCAACAGAAGAGGGAAATACCTGCCATATCCAGCTGGTTTTATGGGCAATTTTGTGTTTGTCACTCTGCATGTGAGATTCCACTGGTTCAATTCCCATCATGACAAGGTTAAGCAAAAAATTGGTTAAATTATTAAACAAAGAAAATAGATAGGATTTTTCATTGGCTGTCCACTGACTCCTGGTCAATGACCTTTGACCTGGATGCTGCAAATGGTTCTGGTCTGGCGTTCATAGACTAGGGGCAAGTTAAATTATATATATATCATGATTTGTTATCATAATACCTATCGCAAAACATTTAAAATCGCAATAACATTGGATCATGACCGAGGTATCATAGGGCCTCTGGTGTTTCAAACCCCTACTTGGTATCCTGTGATTTAAGATCCACGTGTGCGTCATGTGATGACACCTGAGCCAGCCACATTTACTGATAAGGGCGATGAGACGATGTTGACATACCTTATGGCAATTCTGTGGTTAGCCATGAGTTGTTAAAAAAGTTTTTATATAGTTTACCTAAATTATCTCAACCACTTATTTGGAAGTAAAACAAAAATAATTTGAAAGGACCACCATGTTTGAAAGTTGAGTGTATACTTTATATTTTGGGTGACAGTGTTCACATGTTTGCTGAAGTGTGGGATTTTGGGTGTGTTTTTCACACTATTCAAGGTCGCCATTACGTTCCATTCATTTCTGTATAAAAATATATCAGCAGGCTCTTGAAATGTGCTTGGTTTGTAATCCATCCCAATGAACATCAATTGTGTGTCATCAGTGTTAAATGTCTTTGTTTGGTAGTGAAGTTTAACCTCTTAAAAGTCTGCTGGACCAATCACTGGCTCCTGTGTTTCGGCTAAATGTTCAAATCCATATGACCTCATTTTGAATAATATTAGAGATCCCAAACTTTCCAGTGCTGGAAAATTGGGAATTTGTATCAAAATGTTGGTGAAATGATTATTAAAACTAAAATTTATTGTGAAAAATCAATGGTTTCAGAGGTTAAAATGATCAAAACATTTATTTTACTGCTCAGAACAAACCAAATTTGTAGAACCAAAGTTGTAAAAGCTGCTTGTATACAGGTAAAATATAATTTCAACATGTTATTTAGTCCCCAAAAAAATCTCTCTCCATAATATTTTGGGACTAAATATTTTGTTCATAGGGTACTTATATATTGAAGATTAAAAAATTACATGTTTTGCCATAGTTGTTACCTCTGAAAACATTTATTTTGACAATAAATCTAACATTTCAACATTTGTTCAAAATTCACAATTTCCCCAAATTCAACACCGCACTATCTCAGAATAATAATGAAGTTTACTGTGACTGTGTTACCACAATTTCAAGGGTCTGCTATTTGATTTTCATTGTGTATTTTCATATTTCATAGTGCATGGGATGGTAGAAATAATCTAAATCTCTTAAACACAGTGCATAGTTTGCAAATTAGGCATGGGACATAATGAAAATTTTGAATCATGATTATCCTGGCTAAAATTATTGCAGTTCATAATATTATCTCAATTATCATCAAAATATGCCTAAAACCTTATAAAATGGCACTAAAAGATACTGGAATCCTTCACCTCACATTATTTAAGAAACAGAGTTTAATTTCATATCAGACAAGATTGAAAAACAAACAAAATAATATTTAAAAGCTTGGCTTTTTGAAACAGCGTCATATCTTTAAATATGAATACTATACTGAAATATGCCGATACTTTTTTATGTTGGAGTGTATGAAGCCTGACTTTGTTCTTTATTTTTGGTTACCCAGCAGTCTCTTTGTGACACAGTGTTCATGATTATCTCAATAATGGAAATTCATCATGATCAACTCATTTTATTTAATCGCAATCTGCAATAAAATTGTGTGTAGTCCCATCCCTTGGTGTTATGCGTGTGTGTGTGTATAAAAGCACTGGTAGTATGTGTACCACACTTACCATAGTTACTGGATGTGCACAGTGCAACAAACTGCCAAAGTGACATTTCAAGCATGTCCTTTTTATTTTCACTTTCAAATAAGTGGTTTAAATAATTTGGTTAAACTGTAGATGGGTTTAAGTTCTGATGCTGCTTGCCTTAATGCATTCTGCTGACAGTGTCAAAGTATAAAGTCTGTGTGCAAGAACATCATGCAGACAAGTTCTTTACAGATACAGCCTATTCAACTGAACAAAAAAAAAAAGATCAGCCTGTGCTGTGGGAGGATGATTTCACAGTTGATATTCCAATTAACGTTGAAAAAGTGCTATAACAACACTTCCTGTTCGCCTTCTCGTAGACAGTGGTTACACCTGTTTGCACTGAATGTGACAGATCCAAATATAAATCTGATCACAGTGACGTGAGCACACAGTACCGTCTCCTCCAGAGTCAGAGAACACGGTCAGTATCAGGTCAGTACAGAGGCGCGTAGGTCCGGGACATGTTCAGCCCAGCTTAGAACAAAGACCGAAAGCAGGAGAACACAGTTAGCCTCGCAACGCTACATATGTTTAACAAAAAGATACAATGTTAGAGCTATAGAGAAGGTGGATTTGTTGGTTTTACAAAGCCAGGTTAATTGTTTCTACTTGCTGCCAGTCTTTGCTCAACTGGGTGCGAACAAGATTACAGTAAAAGGGATAGTTCAGGTTTTATTAAATGGGGTTATTCGGGGTACTTATCCATACATGGAGTGCTACATACAGTAAATGTCAGTCGGTTTGGAGAAGCAGGCTGGAGTCTGACATGGAAGCTATGACTGTACTGCTGCAGGTGGGGGTCAGCGACAAAGTGTATTTTGGGACTTTTTTAGGTGGCTTAAATATGTTTTGTTGCTGTCCCCCATCCACAGCAGTACATCGCTGAGCTTTCGTGTCGGACTCCAGCCTGCTTCTCCAAACTGGGGGGCGTGCAGACTCACATCTACTGTATGCAATATACTGTCTACCACATACAACTCCACCTCTAAAATTCTGAACTATCCCTTTAAAGTCAGATTGCACCGCAAATGTACACTGACATTATTTTCTATTGTGGGTCCAACAACAAGGTAAGAACCTATAGGGACTTATGTGAGATTCAATGGCTCCAGGATTTACTGTCCTCACTTCCACAGTGTCTGATCACTGCCTGTCCACGCTGGGGACTGGCATGGCATTACGAATTCAAACACTTAAACCCATCAGGTCATGTGTCATTTTATATCAAAATGACAGGTGTAACCACAGCCAGAGACTAAAGATCACACTTAAGATCACAAGGTACCAAAGCTTTGCCAGCCTTCTTGTCTCTACAAGTCCAGATGAACGGAGACTCTCCAGTGTGAGAGTTAAGCAAGAATCCGACAACACAAAGTGCTTACTGGGTTTGCACCTATCAACTGACTGTATAGGTTGGCACAAGAAGAGCTCTATGTCTGTATCTGAGAACATCATCAGTGACTGGTCTACATGTGTACATCCTCCGAAACGTGCACAATACGGTATCGCAGCTCCAACCGCACTGATATATAAATACTGTTTTTATTTAGAATCGTCAACACAGGAAGACATGGAAATAAAATGCTTCAAACAATCATGGCAACCTGTGGCCAAAAAACAAACATTCTGAAAATGTCTAAGTGCACTTACACAGCTCTGACAAGATTTTAGTCTAACCTGCGGTGCCCCCCACCCCACCCCCGAGAAAGGAAAAGAGGCCCAAAAACAAAAAAAAACAGCTATTTTGTAATGTGCCATTTTGGACCAAATGACAGCCTAAATGCTTACCTTGATCAAAAATGGACTCGGTAGAAACAACAATAACCGATTGCTTTGAGTGGAATGGTCGTTCTTCTGTGGGGAATACAAGATTTTGTCATAAAACTACTCTAAAACTAGATTTGCTCTGTCAGCGGTCTGTGAACAAGAGTCTATACTTTAACAGCTTTGTTCAGTTAAATGGGGTTTATAATGTTAATGCATTGTCCCAAATTTACATTTTTTAATATTAACCCTCCCCTTTCCCCACGTAGGGAAGCTATCACAACAGGCAGGCATGAAAAATAACCCATTTGAACCTTAAAATAAATAATAAGGAAAATGATCCTCTCTGTACATAGAAAAGAAAAAGACGGGGATGCTGCTGCACATTCACATACTGTGGATGTGGGGGTGGGTACTTTGATCAGGAGGTCTCTGTGCTTACACTGACTGATGCGGGATGATGCAGGCACAGTAAAGATCTACTGGAGCGCTCTATCGGAACCATCTCTCCTCTTTCATTATTGACTTTTCCTCAAACATACTCTGTTCTTTTGTCACCTTTCGATTGTGTCTGATAAAGGAAGGGCAGGGTTTGATGGGCTTTCTGAGAAGGAGTCCGTTTCGCTGTGTGTTTGGAGCAGGGGCTCAGAGCATGCCAAACCCTTTGGCATAGGTGATGGCTTTCAGCAGTCTCTCCCTCAGCTTCTCCTTGCTGCTGTATTCGGGCAGCAGCAGCACGTTAAAGCAAGTGTGAGACGTCGGTAACCTGCCGGGACAAAACAACACACAGCTGGTCAGCTTTCCTCTGAATCACTGTCTGCCCTCATCAAACAGGAAGCCTTTAAGAAACGTGCGTGGAAAATGGTGATTAGGTAACTGTATCAAAGTCAATTTGAAATAGTTTGAATTCAACTGAACTTTACAGCATTCATAAAGTCAGAAAAAGAACTAGGGCTGTCAACGAATCATCAAAATTCTAATTTAAATTCAAATAAGAGAGACGCAAGATAGCAAAGAAAAGCTAGACACTGCAGCGTATGAACTTGCTGGGAGCTGTAATCTCACCACTTTTGTGCAGAAGAGCAGTCTTTCTCTCCCTCAGCGCCAAGTATCTCCTTCTCTTTGCTTTTATCAAAGAGCAGCATGAAAGCCACTCCGCAGCAAAATCTGGAGGCCAAAATTTCCCCAGATTACACTGCACAGCACACTGATGAGCAAAAAACAAAGCCACTGCACGACTTGTAGTAATCTCAGTTGATTAAGGACTGATGATTCGAATCTCAGACTTTCAAGGGGCAGCCCTTGAAATTTGATAGTCAATAGAGAAAAATGGCTGCACTACCATGGCTGTCTGCCTCTCCAGTTTAATGGGCATATTTAATTACCACAGACACCAAAGGAGGGTCAAAAGAGGAGAAGTCACAGTCTCAAACTGCATCACACCATTGGGGTACAACACATGCGCAGTGAAATCTGGTCTGCAGCTGCTGAAAGACTCAATAGCTGGTGTACTGGTCCCCTGGCAAACATGATGTGAATGGATAAGAGAAACCTTAAAGTGTCCCTGTGAATGGAAAAGAAGTTCAGAAAGCTAACGTGAATGGAGTTGAGAAGAGACCAGGTGCTCCTGTGAACGGTGTGGCAGAAACGACTCCTGCAACTCCTGGAAAAGAAACTGAGATCGAGAAGAAAAAAGATCCAAAAGAGCTGAAGGGTGAGAAGACCAAGGCAAAGCTAGAGGATTAACAGGACGATGAGGAACAAGAGGAAGACGATGACGATGACAAAGAAGATGGAGAGAAAGTGGACAGAATAACCTGCCTGGGAATTTTCTACAGTGAGTGCAACAACTAAAACACAATGCAGCACATCAGCAGTCTCAGCAGCATTCACTAAAAGAACAAACCAACCCCAAAAACAGCCACCCCCTACTCTGATAAGTAAAAAGCAGTCCCTAGTTTTTGAAAAAACAAAACAAAACAAAAACAGGCCATGTGATACCAAGAACAGGGCAATGAAATAGAAAAAAAACAAAAAAACGAAGCTCTCTCTTTACAGCAGGAAATCTCACTTCAAAATAAAAGCTGTACTGAAAATTCACTGTTCTTCACAATAAAGTGTATTTTTCATAAACATTCAGAATGGACCTGTGACCCACTTTTGGTCCGTGACCCACCAGTTGGGAACCACTGTCCTAAAGCATACTGTAGCAAGCAGACTGACCACATGCGACACATCCAAAGGGCCATCCCAGCAGTACAGATGTCTGCCTTTTCTCCAGTATAATGGAGCTAGATGGCTCGTGGAGCTCAAAACTTCAAAAAATACATTTGAAAAACTCAAGTCTCTTTCTACTAATCCTGACCCAGTTATTCAAGATAATCTACAGACCTTGTTGTGAGCAGTTTCGTGGAGGAACTACTGTCTTTCTTCTGAACTACACCTGCCAACCACATCACTGCGCAGAAAGATGCATCCACTCATGAACGAGAGGCTTGTGCTCATGACAGCGTAAACGGCGTCCTCCTCGGCTGAGCTGTAATGTTAGCTAGCTCAGTGGCGCGGCTGCAGGAGGAAGAACAAAGGATAGATGTGACTCACCTGTCAGTGTCAGGGCCGTTCTTGGCAATGATCATCTTGAGCTTGCCCAGCCCACCCACAGGTGCTCTGTCAGTGCCGGTGGTGAACTGCAGGAAGAGGCGCTTCTGCTCCTCACCAAATGAGTGCAATGTCTCCCAAAACTCCCTGCCATGCAAAAAACAACATCCCAGACATTATGAATGAGTGCAGTGTTAACATGTAAAACTAGAAAAGACCCACTGGAAGATTAGTAGCGTCTTTCACATTGGGTGTACAATCAAACCACATTCAAAACTTGTGAGTGCATACAAAGTATCCACAAGCACTTTCTTACTTTATGATTCGTGAATCTCTGTTGTAACCTCCATCATATTCTGTTGTTTCTTCAAGTGCTAGGAAGTCCAGGTTCTGCAGGATGTGACAATGACAAATCAAGGGGAGAAGTTAAAAATTTAAGTAAATTTGAATGATTTACTAATTCAAATGTCTGGCAACAAATCTCACCCTGCTTCCACAGATGAGGAGCTCGATCTCCTCTGGTCTGAACAGGTATTTGAGCGGAGACTCGTTGGTGACCATGTGGAAGCCTCTCCTGAAAGCTTTGAACTGCTTCTCCACACTTTTGTTCAGCATGTACTCTGCATACTGCGCAACAAACTCCTGCACACACACATCAACGGGAACAATAATGTCAAAATCTTCAGCACTGCAGCCTTCCCACTTAGCCTCGTGGCATCTAGCCTTGTTTTTTTGACATTATTTGTGTATCGACCAATGCGGGGATTCTCAAACGACAGTCCACACACCACCGCTAGTATGTGAGCTCCTACTAGTGGTGCAAGGAGGAATCTGACTGCAGTTCAGTCAACACATGCCGTCATTTCACTGTCAATCAACACAGTCTTAAGACTTGCTTTACCTTGTCAATATCATACTCAAAAACTGTTCTGAAATGCAAAATAAGGGAACATGTCAACAAGTGATTAAAAACTGTGACTGTTAACTATTGAAATTCAGTGATTAATCGCAATAAAAAAAAAATAAAATTGACAGCCTTAATTTTAATAACATTTTTAATGCTTTATGTTTTGTTTGGCTCACCTTTCTGTTTTCATTTGTGACTGGAATCTTGTCCCCATTTTCCCTTAAATCATACATGAGCGGGTTCCCAAACAGGTCTGTCTGGGAGATCTGGAAAGTGATCATCATGTCCTCCTCCACACTGCCCTCGTACTCCAGCAGCTCCTTCAGACTCTGATATAGAACCTTTACAACACAGTGCAGCAAAGTCACATATCACATCATATTTAGCACCAAAATCTGGCAATATTAACAGTTTGTGGATTTGCTCCAAAGCAACATGAATGATCGAGCTGAAGAGGCAAAAGTCCTTGAAAAATGATTTAACTTCAAAATGTTTTTGTGAAATTCCATGACTTTTCCAGGTTTTCCATGACTGTGGGAACACTGATATTAGTTCTTACCGGGTTGGCATCAGCTAAGTCCCTGAACGTTCCTTTCTTGCCCATGAGCTTCCTGTAGACCACCATGGGGAAGTGGACGTCCAGGATACAGTTGTTATAGATGGCCAGACCCAGAACGATGCCGATCAGAGTGTACTGGCCCTCATTTTCGAATGACGACGGGTTGAACCAAAACAGTTTGGTGCCCTCGTCGTATGTGAACATGCCTGCAGAAGGAGACGACAGGACAAAGGTGTTAATTAATACATATAATAATATATATAAATAATATATGCAGGGCAGTCCTCGAAATGTTAATTAGAGAGCTTGACTAAACTTCTCATGACGCACACGCTGACGGCGCTTCCTCTGCTGCCATGCAGTGTCAGCGCTCTGCCTGACAGAGATGTCAGCAGCCAGTCAGGAGAGACGCTCTACAGAGCTTTCGGTTGAATTACTAAACTATGATCACTGTGACACTTTTACAATATCACAGACATGATCAGAGGTACAGAACTACAACACGATTCTTATCTGGAAAATGTCATACATTCTTGATTTAAAAAAAAACACACACAAAAAGAGAAAGCAGGAATGCAAAGCACAAACAATAAAATTCTGACTTGGTGAAATATTAGTCAAAATTACAGTAGAATAGAACCTGTTCAAAAGGCAGTGTTAAATATTTGCACTTTTTATAGCGAGGGCTCTGAACTGTGAATGAAATAGAAAGACTAACACAGTCCTCCAATTTGATTTTATAGAGTTACTGCACTCAACACATTTGGGGCAAGACAGACTTCTCCAGCATGACTTCTAGCAATGTCACATCACTATACACAGGTGGGGTTAATTCTGGGTGACCAGCATTACGTCTTTTTTTTTTAACTGTGAATAAATCTGCTACAAATATGGCTTTTTAAATGAGTTAGGCCGGAGCTACAGTTGCTGTTAACTACCCGTATGCATGATGGCTGCCAAGAGTCCCCTGCGCGTCGGTTCGGCGTGTCGGCTGTGTGCATCCTAAAAAATTAACCCGTTGTGCATGCAAAATGCAGTGTGTATATAAACATCAGGGGCAGTGTATAGAGGCAGAGTGGATGTGACAGAGTAAACACAGCACGAGAGACAGAGAAACACGAACTCCCCACTGGCTTGATTCAGAGACCTTATGTACCACCGCCGCTGTCACGTTTTCTGCCTTTATCCAAGCACTGACATGATAGTAAACTCCTCGAGGGTCGCAATTTCTGTTGTTCTGTTTTTTTGTATTTGATGTGTTACTTGACTCATATTTCTATCGAAGTCACCAACATATCATGTTTCACCCATACGATTAACCACCTGACAGTCCGTTGCACAGCTGAAGTCCAAAAAGGTTTGAGTACCTGCACTTTTGCCTTGTCTGGCTTTATGCTGCATTATTAGGAATTAATGGAGTATGGAGAGAGTTTGTTTTTTGCTGCATGTTTGCAAAGTGCAGGAAAAGCTGCTAGCTGAGAGTCCACTAACATTAGCTCAGCTTGTTTTTTTTTTAGACTGGATTCCTTAAGTGTTCATCCTTAACAAGGTTTTTTTTTTTTTTTTTACAAGGAGCAAAATAATCTGCAGAGGTCTCTTCCTCTCCAAAACAAACAGACCCATACAGTTAGAAGGGTAAAAACACTGAAAAAAGCCATTTTGCATTACAAATCAGTGTCTCTCTGAGGCTGTTCAGTTGAAACTGGAGGGTTCGAGGGGGGCTATGAGCCATGATACCACTATGTTAGCTCAGCTTGTTTCTCTGAAGATCTAACAAACAATATTAATGTATCTTAAAATAACAAGAACACAGTCTGCTGGAAATGTTTTAGTATCTGGCTAACTGTCCAACACCTGGTGCTAATGGAAAACCCTGCATGAACTCAGCAGTGAGCACCCTCACTGGCTCTGTCCATATCTTTTCGATCTTTTCAAAACCTTTTGTTAATAATATCAGAAGAAAAATGCAGCAGTTAAGCACCAGCTGGAGCTTCCAAAATTAAGTTTCAGTCTCTTGGAATAAAATGAGTTATAACTTTTCTCGTCTGATGAAAGGACGCAGTACCTGTGTGTCTGACAGTGACAGTTACCTTTGTTGCATATTAACCCTCTCTCCCTCCACACAGATGCTGTCTTCATCTGGACTGTATGTGACTGAATAAGCATAAAAATGCCCCCCTCCCTAAAATCAGAGAAATAATTAATTTATCTAATTACGTTTTAATTTCAGATGAAATATGACCCTGAAAAGAAAGCTTGTAGAAATAGCGGAAGTGACATTGTGTCTAAAAAGTCCCCTACAGTGCAGTTTTGTTCCACTCAAACTGAAAATGAAAGGACACGCTCGAGGTGAACATTATGACAGTCCTATGAAAATTTCCATTACATATTTAGAGTTACTTCCCATCCACATTTGACCTAATCACTCTAGCTGTACACATATGTAGTGTAACTGTACAAGACATTTCAGGTGTAGCCATCATGTTCACTCCTCAATAAGCGGCTAGGATCATTTGATTAAACCAGCCGAACAATGCCACCAAATCTGTTGAAAATAGTTCCCCTGCTGACACATATCTTAACAATGGAGTTGATTAGTAAAACAGCATCATGCCTTACAGGAATTACTACAGCCCACAAGCTATGCATGTGCTACATCAGCCTTATATACAGGGTTCCCACACGATGTCATGGACAAAATTTCAAAACTTTTATGTGGCTTTTCAGGGACCTGTAATTGCATTTTGAAGACTTCTGAAAAATATTTTTTAAGAAATTTTTGATACCAACTAGGGCCTTAGTTTTTGGATTAATGATTTTAAAGCTTTTTAAGGATGTGAGGGAACCCTTCAATGGGAAAGCAGTGATTAAAAAACTGGCATCCACATGCTAACCTTGGTGGAAAAAAGGGTATGAGACATAAAATGTGTCTCCCATCTTATTAGATTCGCAACATAGATGCTAGTTGTGTGTTTTCTTACCAATATCTGGGTTGAAGATCTCCTCCACCACCAGCTGGAAGAACTCTTTGGAAACACCTCCTTCATCTACACCTTGTTCTCCTTCAAACTCCACATAGAGCTGCTTCTTCAAGTCTGCAGGATTTTCCATTGCTATCATTTCCAGCTACAGAGACACAGGAAACACACATCAGTTTCAATCGAAACAAATTTAAAAATGGTCATTAAATTGAATGGAGCTGGCGCACACATACCCGGACCAGAGCATCGTCGATGATGTGGTCTCGCCGCACTTTGAGCCTCAGGTAGGGATTGAGCTGCTGACCCTGCACCAAACTGTAGAGCACAGTTATACGCCGCTCACTGTACATGCGGATGCGGTTGTCGTAGTACAGGCCCAGGTTCTTGGTGACGGCGTTGAGGATGAAGGGGCATGTCATAAAGGAGAACTTGTTTTCAGTCTCAACCTTAAAGAAAGTGTAGTCCTTGTCCATCTCCAGCACCTCGTTCAGAGGCTCATTGACAAACTCCTCAAAGGCGATAAGCGGCCGTCGGCAATCATTGGTGCGGATCCCCAACTCCGTCTCCAGCGGGTCCACCCGCGGGCCCTTCTTGTTCCGCCGCTCCTCACCCAGCAGCTCCTGCAGGGTGAGCTCGCTAGACTCCGGGATGGGCTCCTCGTCCTCTTCTTCGTTGTGCTCCATGTCGAGGTCGCCGCCCAGCACGTTTGCATAGTAGACGATCTTCAAGCACTTGGTGGCCGCCACCACTGCGTCATCGTCGTTGACCAGGTTGCGGCTGTTGAACTCGTTACTGATCACCTTGTAGGTAATGAGCTGCTGGAAGGTCTCCACCATACGCCGGATCTGCTCGGCGCTGTAGTGCGACCATAAGCGTGCAAGCTTGGCCTGAGCTGCCAGCGGGAGTTTACTCATGGCCTTGCAGAACTGTGGGAGGGCGATCTCCAGGTACTCTGGACTGTGGAGGTTGCTGTTTTCCATCACTATAACAAACAGGTTCAGGTAGTTTGGATCTCGTGAATACACGTTGTGGTACGTCAGATCGCACTCTACGTTGGGTGAGAGGTAGACCAGTGCATTCAGGAAGGCTGCTTCTATCTTCTCATTGGACAGCAAGCGCTCGTAGACCCGCCGCACGGCTTCGATGTCCACCGACACCTCATCAGGGGCCAGCTTTTGGACATCGTTTTCCCCTGAGGAGCCCTCTCCGAGCCTCGATGATGACGAGGAGGCGGGGGAGTCCTCCTCCATAGCTGTAGCAGAGCAGGCAGCTGCCTCTTTCTCATCCTCATCCTTGTCCTCATCCTTGCCTTGGAGGGACTTGAGCTCCTCTTTAGTGTGAGGTTTTGACCTCCGAAAGCTCTGCACCAGGCCCTCAGCACTGGAAAACACCCGACCTATTACTCTGATCAGAGGCGAGTAATCTTCTTTCTCCCCACAGATGTCCAAGATCTCATACACCTTCTCCTCTGTCAGGTAATTTACATCTACAAACAGAATCAAACATTACATGGTTAAAAATAAAACTGAATAAACTCTTCAAAGTCCCAAACTATATCAATTTAAAGGCATATTCCAGGGTTCCCACAAAATTTTTAAAAATTAATTTCCCAAAACTTTCCCTTATGTCTACAAATCAACTCACCTTTGAAATTATCTCGTACAGAGAGGACATCTTTGTGGTTCAACTTCCTGTTGCTGCAGGCCGAGTTGCTGTGAGCGCTGCTCTCCAGGTAGGCTGAGGCCGTGCCTTTCTTCGAGGGGTGGGGGTCACATAGCTTAGCGTTGACCTTGTAGAGTTCCAGGGCTTTGACCGCTGCTGCGTTGTTATCCATGCGGTTGAAGCCCAGTGACGAGGCACACCATGAGTTGGAGCATGACTCATTCCCACAGCCCTCCGTTAACTGGTGGTAATAGCGCTCTATTAGATGCTTGGCAGCTGCTCGCTTCCTGTATTCAAAGGTACGAAACAGCAGGTTACTGTGTGAATCGAATTTTTCATCATTTAAAGCAGTTAGCACAATATGGGATGGATGGCAGAGATAAGAATAAATCACACGTTTACAAGTTAGTAATCACAGAGTTTTCATTTGACCTGACAAATGAAGACAGCTGTGTGACTACAGTTTGGGTCATGTGAATGTTAAAAATAGCCCACAGTGCATTAATAAACATATCATCACGGCAATTAAAATTGGGTTTAATATTTTCGAAATGATGGACTTGGGCTGGCTGACGAAAGGGATCCACACTTTACCTTTTCAGGCACTGCATGTATGTACTTTTTATTAAGCACTATGTCAGATACACTGGCTTTTCCAGAAAAATCAGAGTCTTGCCAGCACTGTTGACATGAGTTTCCCATTTATTTGCGGCGACCTGCCACAATAAAAATATCTGCCATCACGTGCTGATTTTACGTTTTTGGAGCTGAACTGTTTATTAGGAGGGCTACTGAAACATACTGTATATACCATTCAGTTACTGACTGCACCTCACTCTCAAAGCGCAGTGAACTCTGAACACACACGCAGCAGCAGAACGTCAGGTGCAGTGAAAGTGAAACTTAATTGTTGATTGCGCTGGGCCTGAAAGTTTGTATTAACTGCCTCTGCAGCTACAGCTCCTCTCACCTATCGATCAGATCTGATCAGCTCTGACCATAAATTATCAACCCTGCAACTCAAACTGCTGCTTAGGGAAAAAAAGCCTCAATTAGAGCTCTGCCAGCACTGCAATCACAGACCCACAAAAATGTAAAAATTCAGAGAGGGGACACAAAATGATAAAACAAGGATACCCACACAAGATTTTTTTTTTTTTTTTTTTAAAAAGGAAGGCTTTTGGATGGCCTATTGTCTGCGACCGCGACACTTAAATTAGAATTCTGTGGCAAACACTCCATGAACATTATTTACAAGTCAAAACATGGTGATCACTAAAGCCCGACCGACATACTATCAGCTAATTTCATCTGGCAATTCTGGACCATCACAGATATCAGTATTGGCATACATGTTGTCTGATGTGCACCAATATAAAACGTTTATTTGTACTGGAGAATGATGCACAAAGAGATGCTTTGAGTAATTTAGACTGATCAAAGTCCCAAGTAATTTTATTGTTTAGTGCACAGATGTTATTTTTGACAAAGTTTTTGTTCTTGGCTTTTTAAATAGACTGACAAAGCAATTTCAACTCAAAGTCCATAGCTACATCCAAAGCTTTTTACCATATCTATTAGTCTTCTTCACTGCTGGTATAGACCATTTGTTGTCAGAAAAATGAATCTTGAATAAATCAAATGATCTTCAAACTGTTTAAAATAAACAATGCATGTTGCTACTTGGTGTTAATTGCTGCAGCAGGGACAACTTAAAAGGAAACATTAGCACATTTTTTCTTGCAAATTTCTGTCACTTGGTTCACCAAACAGTGTATCTACATGGACATGAAAAACCCATTTAAGATCAGGTTTTTGGAGTATCTGGTTTACATGTTTGAGCATGTGAACCCCATATTCTGTTTATGAGAAACGTGAACATGCTAGCTGGAGTACTCTGAAAGTAATCGAGATGTATTCAGGGAACATGAATAATTTGATTTCTCTGTTTTCATGTAAACACTATATCCCAAACATAATCATAACTGGGATAAGCCTCATAAACGGGTTATTCACGTCCATATAATTGCACTGTATACACACAGAGAGGGATGCATGATATTGGATTTTTTGCCGATATCCAATATGCTGATATATAACATTTCATTTGGCTGATAGCTGTTTAAACACTGTTTTTGTCCACTTAATTTTAGTGATCATCAAGTCTCTTCTGTAGTGGAATTAACATCATGTCATGCATACTCACGATGGCCCACCGTTATACGGAGACAAAAAATGCAATACTTTTCAATGTATGTAATACTCATTCATTGTGCAAAATAAGAAAAAATATTCAATTTAAGGTTGATATTTTGTACATGTTCACTTTGTCAATTAATAAATACATATTGGTTTGTCATATCAGCACAAATCAGCACGTTGGCCAACTGCAAATTTTAAAGCCAGTATCAGTCAATACAGATGACATGTTGGTATTATTGTGCATCCCAACATATAGACATTATAATTGCTAATCTGATGCTAGGGTGACAGTTTTGGTCTCTGTTTACTTCCTGACAGCTTCCAAGGAAACTATACTATAATATAATCTTTTATAGTTTTCTTTTCAGCACGCAGAGGAACTCATGAAGATAATTAACGTTGACTTGGACAGATCTGTAACACTGTTGTAACAACAACAGTCAAGAAAAGAAGAAGTGAGAACAGACAAAAACAAGGGTGATCTGAGTTTCTGGTGCAAGAGTGCAGTTTTGAACACATGCTCACAGGCACACATATGTACTAGTAAAAAATGAGTGTGACTTACATTCGGCTTGCTTCTGGGTTTTCTATTTCAGGCTCCTCGTATTCTCTAATTGAACAACAGACAACGTTACAGCAGAGGTCAAGCTGCGCTGCACTGACATGATGATTGCAACAAATACTACAGCCTCTCTGTTTCTTGAGAGGGACAATTACATTATGACATATTTTAATTTACAACATGCATGTGCCTTCTGAACGATGAGAAGATAACATGCTAGCCAAAAAGCAATATTGCAGCCGGTGCCTTGCAGAAGCAGGTTAGCTTTACAGGGGGTCACAGTCAGTGTATTCTGCTAAACATGTAGCCATAACGTTAGTGAATATGCTGTTATTTATTGTAAAAAAAAAAAAAAAAAAAAAAGCATTTAAAATTCATATATTAGAATTTTTAAGGGGCGACAGGTCTACACAAATGGCAGAAATGTCAGGGACCTCCTGACGCTGACTTAGCAGGCTAATATAGCAAAATCTAGTTAGCCGGAGGCCTTATTTCAACTATTATTCGTGCAGAAGTGACGTTTCAAAATCAGAAACAAATTTCACCCATTATTCAACAATTGCTTGTTATAAATTTTGCCTAATTATACCGATACAAACAACAAAGCAATTGCACCCACACAGCTACCAGCGACACCTAGCTAGCTATGACTTCCAGTGCTCCTCCTAGCATCCCCGGCATCCCCGACTCTTTCCTGCCGCCGTGCCCACCTGTATGGTCCTTCTGCGGGGCTAGTCTCGGCCTGTGGTGGCGCACACTCACAGTCCTCCTTCTCGTCGGAATTCATACGAGACTTTATCCTCAGTTGTTTGTTATCCTGTTGCTGTCTGTGAATGTATCAAGTCCTCCGCAGGTTGAGTACAACTTCAACAGCACGCTGGGTTGGGTCTAAACGGGCAGCGAAGACGGATTTTGTGTTAAAAACTTCATTCACGGCCTTCCTACAGCAGGCTCTTTCCGCTGCCTGGGGTTCACCGCCATCTTGACTTCACCATCAACCCACGGCCCAGAATTCACTGCGGTGTAGCTGCACGAGCTGCCGGAGTGGATCATAATGCTGCAAGGAGCTGGACTCGTGACATCAACTCTTTTTTAACACAAATAAAAACAATTAAAAGAACAAATAAATTAAATATCAAATTTTAATTAATTTGTAGAATTTTAACCCTTTAAATGCCAGGTTTTTGTCATGGTGACCTTATGTTTTTAGATGAAAAAAAAATATTTTCAATACACTACATGCAAAGTTGTTTTTTTATTTAAAAAAATGTCGCAGTCTGAGAAATATGTCAATGATTAGCAGTAACGTTGATTTTTATAAATTATTTTTTGTGCAGTGTTAAATACTTACACTCAAACCGCTGCGCACAAAAGGCGCTTTAAAAACTGTTATAGAAAAGATCAAAAATTAATATGATTTTCAACTTTGAGTTTATTCTTTTAACACAATCATAAATATCAAATATACACTAATTTTGCAAATTCTAACCCTTTAAATGCCAGGTTTTTGTCATAATGATACTATGTTTTTAGATGATAAAAAAATAATTATTTTCAATACAATACATGCAAAGTTAGTGTTTTTTTTTCAATTATTGGAGTCCGGATAATATGTCAATGACTGACAGTAACATGGATTTTTAAACATTATTATACATCATTACATACATCACAACATTATTATACACACATTTTTGTGCAGTGTTAAATACTCACACTGACACCACTGTGCACACAAAAAGCACTTTTCAAAATCAAGCTCAAGAAAAAGGTTATACATTAATATGATTTTCTGCTTATTAGATTATTTTTTAAGCAATTACTTTCTCATAATGCTACTATGTTTTTAGATGAACAAAACAAAAAAAAAAGAATTATTTTCAGTATACTACATGCAAAGTTTTTGGTTTTTTTTGGGATATGTCAATGGTTAGCTGCAACACTGATTGTGGCAGTGCAACTAGTAGAATTAGTATTTAATAGTATTTTCTCCATAAGCCAAATATGGAAAAAAAGACATCAGGTGGAAAATGGAAAAATTCCAAGGCAAAAGCCCAGAATGACAGCCAGTAACAATACATGTTTTATACTCTGATGGCTGTGGGATCAAAAATTGCAGTAAAAACTGGTTCCACGACACATTTCTTGCACTTACCAGAATGAATTTAACAATTTTGTTTGCACGGTGCATTTAGACTTACTTTAGGAGCTGAGCTGAAAATTCAAGGATTAAACAAAAACACATAACATTGCCAAAAATGTATGCCATATACATAAACACAGCCAAAGTTATTTAAAAAACAAAATCAATTTCTTACAATTTTCTATAAAAAGTGCCAAAAAAGAAAAAAAAGGGCCAGACAGACAAAAATAGAAAGATGTTTTTCTCTGTTTTTTTTTTACCTATGTAAATACTTCTGGAAATACATTTACCATGCACTAATGACTGCTTTATGTCTATTAAATATGACAAATGTAGGCTTTGCATTGAACAAATAATTATTTATTTGTCATCCTTATTGTAGTAAGAAACAAAACAGTTGAAATATTACATCCTGAAGTTTTGTCTCAAGGTCAGACACACTGTTCCTTATTAACCACGTTAAATGTTGGTTATGATTTAAAAAACAAAATTAAGTTTACACAAACTGCTGGCCAGTGAAGACTGAGAAAGCTGTCTCATTATACAAAAGACCTGCTTCCCTGTTTAACATCTCAATGGACATTTTTTATTCATTTTTTAACCATTTCTGCCCTGAGAAACATTTTTCCTTCTAACAAAAATACTTTGATAATACAACAACAAGCTGAACACCTGAAAAGAAAAATAACTCAACGCTGTGTGAGTGTGGCTCTAATCCTCTCTCTATTCCCACAACTCTTCATCATTTGCAGCCTGAACAGCCGGCTGGCTCTTCACACCGTTGTCCTGGAAAGATCCTCCCTGAGGACCCAGGGGGAGGACACAGAGAGGACAGGGACACAGAGTGAGGACAGACAGCCACTCTAGTATCAAAACGAATCCAGAGAGAAAACCACAAGAGCGTAGAAGACAGAAAAGTGAATCCAGTTACCTTCCTGGAGTCTGTGGAGGCAAAGGTCTTCCTAGGGCCGCTGAAGCCCGTGGCTCCGCCGGGGCCACTGAACGCAGACTCCTCAAGCCAGGAGGGCACTTCCTGCTGGGCCTGTCAACACACAGAAACAATGAAGGACGACACTGACTGTGCCTAGAGATGAATAATTCCTCACCTGTAAATTGCTGAATCGTTTTCCAAGGGGAAATAACTCACAACTGCTTATTACTTAGTATGTTCACGTTAGAGAAAGTCAAATTATTGTGTTAGTCCGACTAAACTGGACTACATATAAACATGTTAGTCTGACTGAAATCATACCCAACAATTTTTTTCAAAGTTGGACTGATGCAATTGAAAATCGAGCTTCGCCGTCGTGTCAGGTCACATATACAGCTCAGTCAGACCTGAACTGGGCTTGCACGCTCCTAGTCACTGTGCCAGCCTACCTCGGTGGTTAGGGACAGGACCTGTTCTTTATTTATGAGGGAGGAAGGGGTGCCGCAAGACAGGTCAGGCATTTAAAATAAGTAATGATAATAATTTATAAAAGTAAGCACAGAGGAGCTGTCTTACCTTGGACAGCATTGTGATGAGGGCGCGGGCCAGCTGACCGTCATTATCTGGGTCAAAGAACGACACCGCCCTCCCAATGTTCCCACAGCGGCCAGTTCTTCCAATGCGGTGAACATATTCATCAATGTTGTTAGGGAGGTCAAAGTTCACCACGTGCTGCACATCTGGAATATCCAGGCCGCGGGCAGCTACGGAGGTCGCCACCAGGACGGGACATTTGCCAGAGCGAAAATCTGCCAGAGCCTTCTCTCTCTCCGGCTGCTCACGGTCACTGACACACAACACAACACATGACCATCTGCACGCAGACTAAAGTGGACATCCAGCTTTCTGGAGGCATCACTTACCCGTGAATGCTGGTAGTCGGTACCTTCTCCTGGCACAAGCAAGCGGCGAGGAAATCAGCCTGCCTCTTGGTCTCCACAAACACCATGGTGCGCTCCATTCCTGCAACCAACACCAGTCATCAATCAACACTGCAAATTAAGTTCAACCAATTTTGCTTATATAGCTCAATATCTCAAATCACAATTTGCCTCTAAGGGCTTTACAGCACACAACATCCCTCTATCCTTGGTCCCTCATAATGAATGATTAAAAATAGAAAAAAAAGACATACCAGTGGTTTTGAGGATGTCAAGGAGCTGATCTCTCTTGCAGAACTTGGTGACTTGGATTAAAGTCTGCTCCACATCACTGCAGGCTCCACCCACAATACCCACAGCCAAGAACAAGTAGTCTGTCTTGAGAAAGTCAGCCGCCATCCTGCAAAAACACACTTCCATAATCATACCTGCTCAGCTCACTTCTCCAGTTAAAGATGTGGCTGATCAGGGAGCAAACCTCTGGATGTCCTCGGGGTAGGTGGCGCTGAACATCAGAGTCTGACGGTTCTCTTTGGACGGCATTCCAGGGGAGCCCACCAGGCGACGCATGTCAGGCTCAAAACCCATGTCCAACATCCGGTCAGCCTCATCCAGCACCAAGTACCGCAGCTTACTCAAACCAATCTGAGCACAGACACCATCGGTTACAGATAATTCTAAAACTTTTCCATGGCTTTTCCGAAACTGAAAATGTTTTTCAATCCTTCGAAAGCTGGGTCGACATAGATTCTCTTGTGCTACGTTTAGAAGCCTTTCACGTGTGTTGGGCGCCAAGCGTATTTTTTTGATTTCTTTTGAAAACTGGAAAAAAGGCAACAAGCACCTTATCAAGAAATGTCCTGCAAACTGCAAGACTTCAGTGGTTTTAGGAAATTATATTCAAAAAGCCAGGGGAAATACTGAGAACTATATTTATAATTGTTACAATTATATATTTAGAGTTGTGTTACAGATTTATTATTTTTCAGCACTTTTTTCAGGTTATTTCCTTGTTAGTTTTTTTTTTAAACTTTCCTTTTTTAAAACGTTCTTGTACTTTTTAATAATTTGTTGAAAACTTTTTGGTAATTTCTTATCTTTCTTCTTGTGAGTTGCCTTTTTCTCATTTTTGAAAGAAATCAATGTAATTAACTCAGGTTTCCAAGGGTTAAACGTTCAATGACTTTTCCAAAACTTTATATTATTTTTACTTATTCCATGACTTTTCCAGGCCTGGAAAATGTGATTCTAACTTTCCATAATTTTATTCATTACCTCAGTAACCCTGAGTTTTAGCCCTCAACTGAAGAGTATAACTTTACTTAATTAAATGACTTAAAATCCTAAATTAATTTACCTTTCCTCTTCCAATCATATCCAACAGTCTCCCCGGTGTTCCACACACCACGTTGCACCCCCTGCAGATTTCTCTAATCTGGTGTGCAGTGCTGACTCCACCATAAACCACTACTGGACGCACACACGTCCTACAACAGTCAGAGAACTCAGATCAGAAGCCAGGAGAAATGTGCGTGCCGTTAATTTATGGGAAGTATTTAATATCTTACTGGGTGATTTGGGGGTTAAATGACATTTTAGTTTAAACATACCCAAAGGCAAACTTCCTGGCTTCCAGGAAAATCTGGTTGATGAGCTCCCTGGTCGGGGCCACGATGACGGCTTCAGGCTCCTGTAACTCACTGAAGCTGCTGGCCGCCACACCATCTGCCATCAGCTGCTGCAGGATAGGGAGCAGGAACGCAGCCTAGAAGAGGGAGAGATTCGTCTCTGGATGCCCACACATTTTCAGGGACAAAATTTCAACACTTTTCCACGACATCTCAAGGATTTTTTTTTTCTTGCACTACTTGCCTAGTGTTTAGACACAGGATTCAAACTCTGAACATATGCTCAGCATCCTTAATAATGTGCTCCTGACAGTCAAAAATTAGAAAATCTAACATTCATTTCTATCTTTTGCACTGGCTGTGAAAATGGTTTTAATTTCTGGATTTCTTTAAAGAAAACATGCCTTTCAAATCTGTGGTTCTCTTTAAAAATAAAGCGAAAACAGAAAACTGCAAAAAAAAAAAACTATGTTAAAAAAAGTTGTTTTCTATAAACTCAGCAAAACCATTTAAAGAGAAAAAAATCTTCCAAAATTTTAAAGAAAAAAAAAGAACAGCTATTTTCAAGACAGTAGAAAACATGCATGCATTATTCATACAAAATACATCCAACACTACTACAACTAAACAAAATCATTGTCACATGTTGACATATTTAAGCTACATTCAACATCACCTACAGACAATAAATTAACCATTATGTTAACTTTATGTAGTTTATTACACACAACACATTTCCATGATTTTTCCAAAACCTTTGATAATTTTGACTAATTCCATGACTTCTCTGGGTCTGGAAAAGGTTGTTTTAAAATTCTCTGTCTTTCCAGGTTTTCCATGACCATGTGAACCTGTGGTTTTTACTGCATCAAACTGCACAAACAAACTTGCAGGTTGAGTGTTTATTCTTTCTTGTCTTACCGTTTTACCAGATCCAGTCTGGGCACAAGCCATGAGATCTCTGCCAGCAGAGATGATTGGGATGCCGTGCTTCTGCACGGGGGTCGGCTTCACATAACCAGACTTCTGGACGTTTTTTTTCAGGCTCTCGCACAATGCTGCCTCATCAAAAGTCTGAAGGAAAAAGGTTGGAACTGTTGATTGAGCAGACTATCCATCTCTTATACGACAGATGAAACATGCACAAGCTTCAAGGGACAGTTCACATTTGTTGCCATAAGTTACTCTATTATAATGTTACTCTCCAGTTAAGGCAGTGACGCAACGTACATCTACAGATTTTATTTTTAGAGACATGACATGCAAATGTCTTCAGCCATGATAGAGAGTCCTGGGAGAAAAACTAACAATCTAATTGTTTTCTGTTGTGGTTGATGATTTTCAGCTGTGTTTTTGCTGTAGTTAACTTGTTGCTTCTCATTTTTGTCTGCGAGCTGTCAGGCTCAGTGAAAAAGACATTTATTTGAATTTTACAGGGTTCCTACAACTTAAAATAAGTTAGATTCAAAGACTTTAAAGACTTTTTTGTGCCACAATTTAAGACCAACTTTACAATAACCAAGATTGGAGAAAAGATATAACTGAACAAACAATTATGAAGGGTTAGGAATAATTTGGAGAGAAACATTAGAGGTGACCATGTAGAAAATTGCCACAATCGGATTTACCGAAATATTCATTCTTCAGCCTTCACACCCCATGTCACCAGCCACAATTATAATCGTCCTTGTGAAACATGTTACACTGTGCATAGTTGTTTGGATTAAACAAGGCTTGGATGCAAATAATTTGCATAGATGATTTTCAGTTTGATTTTCAGCAATTTCAATAAAAACAAAACAAAAAAAATTAATAAAATCTCATCGCACGTGTCTTAACATTTTTTAAGACTGTAACACCAATTAAGACCTTATTTTTTAATTAATGAATTCAACACCTTTTCAGACTACGAGGATCCGCAGGAACCTTACTGCATGCATAGACATGCAGGCAACTTACCATCATGATTGTAAGTTAGAATTATTTTATTGGTCAATCAATCAGCTCTATAAAATGTGAAATACTCATTCATGATCACATACCAAAGCATCTTTAATTGCTTATTTTTAATTTAGAAACAGGAGGAAATCTGTGACAAGTGTAACCAGCAACTATTTAACAAATAATCCATGAATTCTTTATTTTTTTTAGTGTACTTCTTACCAAAATGGCATGCGGTGGGTTGGTTCCACTGACGTCCACCATGATGTCATCATACTTGTCAAAGTTGATGCCTGACTCATAGTGGGAAAAAATTGAGTCTTCATCCTCAGGCAGGGATGGTGGAATATACGTGACCCTCGGTCCTGCAGGTCAGAACACAAACTCTGTGAGGTTCACTACTGGAACAAGCATAATCATCCTGCAGACTACAGATAATATGATTACACTGAACAGTTTTTATTAACTTACTTTCACCATTACTTGGATCTTTCTTTTCTTCGTTTTTATCTTCCCCTGTATAACACACAGATGTCAGTCACATCACTGAAAGGTTTCAAATGCCAGCTTAACGGCTGCAATTAGTTTATCATTAAAAAAAAAAATACAAAAAAAAGAGTACAACCTTTGTCAAAAATCTCCTCGCCTTTCCCACGGTACCCTGCAATGATGAAGACACTTGCTATTTAAACAACATGCAATAATGACTTTTCTAAAAGATTATGGTGATTGTTCATTTACCTCCTCCAAAGCCTCCTCTGCCACCCTGGTCTCCACCTTCAACACATTACCAAGCATTAACCATCTGCTTCAAGACTGGGCTACTTAATTTACAATTCATTTCTCTGCATTTTAGGAAAGTCTGAGTAAAAAGCTTTCCTGCTTCACGAACACAGGACTGAGTTTAAGAGATACCTTGTCTGAAATCTCCTCCTCTGCTGCCTCTTCTTCCTCGGCTTCCACCTCTGAACCCTGTTCACAACAGACAGCATTGAAATACAAAGATTCACATGTAGTTAATTAAAATGTATTCCTTAGTGGAAAACTACAACTTCACATTTAGTCAGTCAGTTGTGGCAAAAAAAGCCGAGGGGTGCCCCTTGAAAGTCAAAGATTCCAATCGTCAGTCAGAGACCCCCCAGTCACTGAGATTGCTTCAAGTCGAGTACTCTTTTTTTTTTGTTTATTTGCTCGTCTGTGTGCCGTGCACTTCTTGGGACGTTTGGGTCTCCAAAATTAGCTGCAGAGTGAGTTCTCTTGACTTTCTCGCTCCTCTTTGATTACAGAAACTGCAGCAAGGTGGAGGTACTCGGCACAAAGGGACAGAGAGGCCGCTCTTCTGCTTAGAAGTGGTGAATTTACAGTTCACTGCAAGTTAACACAATAATCTCTGGCTTCTGTTTGATATCTAGCGTCGGAAATATTTTTGCACATTTACGATCCATCATTACCTTGTTCACTATGTTAAGTGAATGCTGCTGTCACACTAAGACTTCAAAAATTCATATGGAAAACAAAACAAATTGTTGAATATTCGTATTGAACTGCCAAATCCAGTTCAACTGATTTAATTATGGGTCGGGTCCAGCCCTAAAAAACACCTACCACTTTCACACCCTCCATTTTCGTCTCCTGTAAAACAAAATGAAAAATCTTTATCTTTACGTCAGCTGTACTGAGACAAGATCTGTTTCCACGAGTCAAACACCAAACATATAAGCATTACCATTGAATTCACTGAGATCCGTCCTGCCAAATCCTCTGCCACGCCCTGTAGAAGAAACAAGCTGTTAGGATACACTTTCATCAATACAATTCAAAGTATACAATTTGATGAAAAAACTGCCAACTGACCACAAAATACTTCTCTAATAGAATACAGTACGTATCAGTCTGCGTTGTTTATTAGCGTTGGTGTCTCACCTCTGCCTCCTCGGCCTCTGAAACCACCTCTCTCCCCTCCTGTACTGTTCAAGCTGTCCCCATCTGAAAAGAAAAATTGAAAGAACATTAGCACCAAGGAGCATCTGCTGAAAGCTGTTTGTGTTATACCGCTCAGTGCTTTCCATTCCCATCAGGACCTACAAAAGAAAACATCAGTAAACCGAAATTAGATTCCTTCTCCTGTTATGGAGTTTGACTTATTACCATTAAGTATTAGGCTTCATCCACACCAATACATTGTCATCCATACCAACGTGCTGGGAATTCATATCACATCACCATTCACATACACTGAACAGGAAGCTGATTGATCCCTATGTGGTTGGTTGCTAGGTTACCAAAAATACTAAGGACACAGCAAAAAGACCAGAGATTTCTTTGTGTGGACTGAAGATGAGGCAGAACTGTTACTGAACATAATAGTACAAGAGAGGAGTAAAGGGCGGTGAGAAACAGTTTGGGAGTTAATACAAAGCAAATACTGTGATATATCACAGCAGTACCAGCTGGGAGCAATATCAAGATTTTAAATTTTTCCATGACTTTTCAGGGACACAATTTTTTTTTCTTTAACCCACTTGCAGCATTTTTCAAAAATATCAAATTCAAACCAAATTTCAGCATTTAATAATTGTTAAATAATGTGTGAGATGCTTGGAAACCTGTGGAGAATGAGCTTTGAAATCCTCCTTGTCTGCCTCTGCCTCTTCCACCACGACCTGGAGAGAAAGAGAAACAGTCTTCATCACTGTACTCTTGGGCATGTTAATGGTCCATGTTGGTCCTTTCTACACTTACCCCTTCCAGACTCTCCAGCACCAGTCTTCCAGGAGTCTCCTTGTGTGCCTAAGGGTGATTATGTCCAATAATGCATCATAGTTACTTAAAATATTCAACTACTTATTCTAATTGCTTGTTCGCTTTATTGAACTGAACAAGAAATGTTTTAGGCAGATGCTGCTGGGCAAGACAGCCAATTTTACACATAAAAAGACAATGAACACACTCTTAAAGCTTAAAGTGTAATGGCAAATAATCATAGATTATTTTGAGTAAAACAGTAATAATACCTTCACTTGAGTTGAGGCTGGTCAGTATATCAGTAGTAGTGGTAGTTTCCTGTAAAGATGAGTTAATTTAGGTCAGGTGCAGGCCATCTGGCTCCAGATCAGAAACAACAAAGCTGGACAAATAGGCCTTTTGATGTGTCATAGTTAGAAATGCACAGGTATAACTTATAACTCTAAAAACTGCAATTCAGCCCCTGATGCTCTGATCAGGAGTGGCCAAAATGCCGATGTACTTCTTAATTTGAACGCTGGAAGTCACTACTTCACCTACGATGATTTGATTACTAGCTTACAAAACCATGTACCTCAGTAAACCTGGCAGAGGACCTGAAAATACAGAAGACATAGCAATACTTTTGTATTTCCCACTAGCAAAGATGGATTAACTCATTTTTAAATATCCAATTTCTCTGTTGGTGAAAAGTACATAATTAACTTTATTACTCAAAATTGTAATTGGCTATAAATATTAGATTATTCAGACATCTCAGCATCATTTCACCTGTTTAGCAGACCCTAAAATTTCCGGTAATTTTGTTTCTTCATTTTCCTTACACTTATCACGTACTTTAACTAATTTCCTTATGACTTTTTTTTAACATAATGTACAATGAAAATATTGAAAGTACATGTGTTGAATATATTCAATAAAGTTTTGAAAATATAATTTTTGTAATATGTTGGCACACCAAAAAACTACTGTAATGACAAAAATAATGCTACATAATAATTTTGATAGAAAATACATTTTCTGTGGCAAATGGGTTCTTCTACTCTAGAAATAGTGGTTTATTTGAATGAAAACTATGGATTTATTTATATACGCCTTTTTTTTTTAATACATGTGACCCACAATTAAAAAAGCTTGGCCACTCTTGCTCTGATTGCTCATACCTGCACTTTTCCTACTGTGACAAGTCAAAAATGTCTTCTGTGAAACTATCAGCGGATTATTCATGTTTGTTGCCACTAACCTCTTCATCCCACTCGTCCATTTTGTTTACCTATAGAAAAAAAGTAAAAAAATAATCAAAGTCAACATTCAGATGCTACAACTACATTACAGTTACTTTAGATTTACAACCAACTTTACATATAACGGGACAACGTAGTTACAGGACACCTACCTGAGGACTGGAATTTATACGCATGTTATGTTCAGCATGACTTACGTTAAAATCTAATGTGATATTTTTTCTTAAAAGTTTATCTGTTAAGCCTTTGAAACCTCAGTAAATAAGCTTTATTTCTTTCAAACACACTGTAAGAGGCTGACAAGCAACTAAACAAAAAAATGGCCCAAAATTAGCAAGAAATCGGTAAAAAGTTACAAGAAAATTTCCTCATGATATGAGACAGGAAAAAAAGTAAAACATACAAATAAAGAAAACGGCCTTGAGAGAGTGCTAAAAATTTAATATTTTTCTTTATTTGTTTTGTAAATTAATTTGGAATATATACTTAAAATAATTGTAAATTATTTTCTGTTCATTTTCCACTCGTTTTTGACATTTAATAATCCCCCCTAGATCTTTTCTTTTTAATTATTTCCTGGTCACCTTTTAACAAGTTGAAGCAGTTTGCAGGACATTTCTTGTTCAGTTGCTTATAGGTTTTTTTCCTGTTTTTGAAAGAAAGTGAACCAATTTTCTCGGGGTTTCATGGGTTTTAAGAAACATCATTTTCGCTCGTGGTTAAATTGTTGCACCAACTGATGTTAGCCAACGGCCTCGTGCTTCTCGCGACAGGCTAAATGTCAAAGCTGACCTGAGCTAAAACGTCAACTGATGTCAATGCAAACGCTACCTTAATACATATAATTTGTGTCCAAACCAACTGGAACACGATCGAAATTTATACCATATATATTACACACCGAGTTGTAGATAAACCTTTAACAATAAACTTTATCAAGGAAGACTTCTAACATTAGCTAGCATCACTGCTAACCGTCCTTTAGCTAGTAACGTGCAAAACAGGCTACCTACAGCTAACTTTAGCTAAGCCAACCGACTCCACTGGGGTAAAAGCGGGGCGGCCCAATGATGCTCCAACATAGTCACACAACCTAATCACCCCAAATATAATCTATAATTTTGTAGAATAACGGTTGACAAGATAGCGTGACCTTGTATTTGCTTTTGAAAGTGACGCGCAAACACTGAACTCAACGCAGAGGGTGCAGGGTGTGGCGCTAGCTAAAACTAGCTAACGCCGCATTTATATTGAAGTAGAATACCTTTTTCCTCCCAAAATATCACTTCTACTCTTTAAAATGGTTACGAAATGGTGGCGGTGTATTGTTATAGCTGAATTACGTAGCTATACTTTACCAAATCCTTTTTAAATTGATGCTGGTCTCCCTCGTGGCGTCGCTCCGCTCAGTCAGGTTTTTTCCGGTAGTACCGTGTGCACAGTGACCAGCGAGCTGAGGTTGCCAGTTCTGCTGTTTTCCCGCCTAACTGGACTACTTTGAAAAACAAAAAACAACCAAATATTATTTTACGGTGCTGTGCAAACGTCTCAGGCCACCTTGAACTTTTAGCAACATTATAATGATCACATACATATGCATTTCTCAGTAGTCTCTTTGCATAACCAGAACAGACAGGAAATGTGTATACAATATTAAAAACGCACGTCTTCAACAGGTTACAGTTGCCATGTATTTAGTGTGACCCAGTGCCTTAGAAATACAGTATTACTATAATTATTTTGTTACTTTTTTGGTGTTTTATTGCATTGTACATGTTCTCTGAATTCTTTGTTGAACTGTACTCTTTATAAATAATAATAAACTGTGTTTTTTCTGCTATTGCACGCACTGAAAGAAAAATTACATCTTTGGTATAATTTAGAATTTTTATAAAGAGTTCATCTTTGTTGTTCCAAGGTGAGGAAGGTGATATTATGTCAGTCCAACAGGGGGCAGTACAAGTCAGCCTCCCTGAAAGTGAAGCGACTGTGGAGAGGATCTCTCAAAGAGCAGGAGTAATGGCATATACAGTCCAAATACATATATTTAATAGACACACCACATAAATAAATAAGTAAACCTCCGTATTCACTGTCAGTTTTATATAAATGTATTATATCTTGTGTCCAGCACACTGAATTTTCTTCTTGCACCTCTGAAGCTGAGAAAATAATAAAAAAAGACTGCTTTTCTTTCAAACCTTTTATAATTTTTGAATCAGATGGCTTTAATTGCATGACTGTAAACAATATAATGCTGCTAAATCATGTAAATACTAACTGTGCGGGAAGTCTCCTCCAAATGCAATTTTATTGCATGTATTGGGAGAAAAAAGTCCATTCGCCCAACGAATAAGGCTATGGTGACGTATGACAATAATGTCCAGACAAGTGTTTTTGCAGAACATTATGATGCCATAACAAAGTTGACCTTTTGGTTATAAAATGTCATATTTTTTTCTGAATAGTCATTTGTGTGAAATTTTGTCATAATTACTGTATGAATTCTTGAGTTATAGCAAAAACATTTTTTTGTGAGGTCATAGTGACCTTTGACCTCCAAAATCTAATCAGCTCATTGTTGAATCCAAGTGGATGTTTCTCTCACAGTGAATTGCCTCAAGGTGTTCTTGAGATATCATGTTCACAAGAGTCAGACGGACGAGGTCTCAGTGACCTTGACCTTTTACCAATGGCAACCAAAATCAAATCAGTTAATCCTTGAGTCCAAGTGACTGTTTGTGTCAAGTTTAAAAGTTTAACTTTAATATGTGATATTCAAATAACATAGTGTTGGTTTTTAAAGATTTCCAGCTTTCTTTTTCCATGTCTACATGTTTGTCCTTTTGAACTTTTCTAGCCTTTTATAAAGAGCAAAAATCTATGAATGAATCTGAGCGTGTCCACCCCGCCAGGTTGCCAGGTTGTCAGCCAAAACAGCTTTTCAGGGCTGTGGAAACACAGAGCACCCAGGCATTGTCTGCCCCATTGATAAAAACTCAGAATGCTGACTCTGCTGAACTGCAGCCAGTCTAACAGCATCTAAGTCCGGTGTGCAGCAGCTCGTAACCACAAACCCCGACAACGTCCCCAAACTGCCCCTACACCAGCCCCGGCCCCTGCCCCGACTGCTCGGCCCAGTTGCTCTTGGCTTGTGGGTGCATGGAGCGGCTAAGCCTCTGTGCTGGCCGGCCAAAGCCCTGTGGGATTAGACTAATGCAGGTGGCGGGAAGCCACTGGGGGTGAAACAACAGGCATGGGAAGTGTCCCTTAACTTTACGTTAGAATTCACTGTTAGCTTCATATTCTGGCCCGTTTGTGCATGAGAATTTCATGTGTTCATGCATCTATGTGATGTAGATATCTGTGTTGCAGGTTGAGCTGCATTAGGGATGTCCTGATCAAGTTTTTTAGCCCCTGATCAAAGTCGTTTGACATCTGCAGAGTCAAGTCCCAAGTCCCAGTCCAATACTTGTATTTACCTGGATGATACAGCTGCACATTGCACACTTTGAGTACTTGAAAATCATTAAAATCAATCCAGTGTGTGTGCTCAACAGTTCAAAAGCTCTGCAATGCAATACAAGCAAAACATATCTGCATCCAAACAGTTCTTTGAGGGATTTTTATTTTATAATTACAAAATAACAAAGTAAATAAACTAAAATATTTTTTATATGACACAAATCCACTTAGTGCAGCATTTGTTTTTTCAACAAAATTACAAAGTAAACAAACTTGTGTCTTCAGAAATTGCTCTCAAAAGCCACTTAGTGCAGCACTGTGATGTAGTGCCGTACAGAACACTAGAAATGAGTAATATCATCCTAAATCTACTTTAAAGTAGTTTTGGAGCTGAACTTTAACATTCCTTGTCACATCAAGTAAAAAACAGTCACAGTTCTGCTTATTACGGCTTTATATCAAAACTAGTTCACTGAAAATGAACCACTGGATTTCAGGAACTTGCAGCAAATAAGCTCTGCAGCAAACAAACATTTACAACATACATTTCTGAGCCCACTTTGATGGAACCGCTGGGTGATGTATTGGCACAGATTATAATCAAAGTTCAAGTTGAAAAAAAAAATCATTTCAGGTGTGGTTTATGCTGTTAAACATAGCGGCGGTCATTTTTGACCCCTAAAACGACAGAGGGGTTAAGCCAAAACACGATGCTTTCCTCACCCTAAACCAGTGTTTTTATGCCTAAACGGGGTTGTCACATCATAAAATTAAAAACTGAAACGTAAAGAAATATAACAATTTAACATGGTTTGAAGAAATGTACAAGACCTGGTCAGTCTACAGAAAAATGTTATCTGTGGGACACACCCTTTAATTGGACAAATTCAAAAATATTTCAGTTTTTGCCAGTTAAAATAGTAATAATTTTTTTTAAAAATATATATATTTTTTATTTTAAGTTGTGAGGACCTCGAACACACATTAATCAAGACACAAAAACTTAAAAGTACAGTCACACACACTAACACACACTGACCTAGACATACTCACACATCCAGGAGGAGAGTTACCGGTAACTCAACAAGGTTCATCGTAACCATCGTAACACAAGCTCGTAACAGTACATATCATCCACTGTAGCCAGGTTTGGTGTAAACAGAGTAAATACAGAAATACAGGACTGAAATACAGAGAGAAAAGTCCTGATCCATGTAGATATAAAGATGATTGAGTCAAAGTGTTGCAAGAAGTAATAACAATTTCTATAACAGCTTTTCTCCCTATTGTTTCAACATATACATGTAGGTAATATGTTTGCACCCTACACCATGAGTTCTCATGTCTCTGTTGCTGTTGCTCCATTGACCCTGGGCAGCATTGTGTCCAAATCTGCCCTCCGTCCGTCCACACAGGCCAAACAATACAGCAGCATTATGTCACTGACGGACTGACAGAACAGACGTGTGTGTATGTGTTTGATGCATTATCACTCAGGTAAAATCCCTTGTGTCTTTAGTTTGCTTCCTGACCTCATTGTCTCTGTGCTGCCCTCCTCCTCCCTCCTCTCAGCCCAGCAGCGTTTGTTTTGGCAGTCCTGGGTGTCCGGTTTGTGGGTGGCACTGGGTCGCACCAGGGTCTGGACCAAGCGGTGCCCCCCCCATGCTCAATTCTGCTGACGGGGCCCAACCCACCATGAGATAATGCCATTCCAGAGGGATCGTGGCTAAAGCCTCTCTTTCTGGCTCTCAGGTATATAAAGAGGAGGCAGCCGTGGTGCAGGGGACAAAGCACTCTGGGAACATTCTTCACTCATTGCTTCTCATCAACACTCTCTTTATCTCGCCTCACTTCCCTTCCTCCACCTGCTGGACTCCGAGCTGAGCAGGTCCGTCTGCCACCCTGAGCCACGCCACGCCGAGCTAAACTGTCTCCAGTCACTATGGATATTGCCATTCAGCACCCTTGGTTCAGACGCGCCCTGGGCTCCGTCTACCCTGCCCGACTCTTTGACCAGTTCTTTGGAGAGGGCATTTTTGACTACGACTTCTTCCCCTACACCACCTCCACCATTAGCCCCTATTACAGACAGTCACTGTTCCGCAACTTTTTGGATTCTTCCAACTCCGGCACCTCTGAGGTAACCAGATCCAGATATTTATGGGGCAGCAGAAATAAAGAAAGAAGGACTATGTTCATCTGACTCCAAACAAGACAATTTTGAGTAATTTTAAGATAAGATCTAAGCTCATAATCCTTGTAAAATTACATTTAAAATGGCAGTAAATGTGTTTTTTCCCCTTCAAACTAGTTTTAACTGTCCTGATCTTGGTTTAGTTATTGCATTTCTTTGTATTTTTGATGATTCTCTTGGTTTGTTCCAGCAACAGTCTTCAATTTAGTTCATCTCCATCTAAAGTGTGCTCAACAAAACTTAAAGTGAAGCCGCTGCTTTTCTGAAAGTTAAGAATTTTAACTTTTGAGAGGTTCAGGCTCTTTAAAATGTCATGATACGATCTCTGTGCTTGTGTGTGTCCCACAGGTGAGGTCCGACAGGGATAAGTACACAGTCTACCTGGACGTCAAGCACTTCTCTCCTGATGAGCTCAATGTGAAGATCACTGACGACTACGTGGAGATCCAGGGCAAGCATGGAGAAAGACAGGTAGTGCTCCAGTGCTCTCACTCATACATTTATCACCTTTCACAACAGTCAGTAAGATGGCTGACGATCAACTGTTTCACATGAATATAAATACAAAAACACAAACAACACTTAACCAAATATACAATTAATGCTAAAAATCACCACAGACATGATGAAAAGTGGATGCAGTACAGCATACTTCTCATTCCCTATTCCACTCAGTGTTCATCTCAGGTACACTGAGACGACTTAGAAGCCATATTTTGATTTAACAGGCTGACAGACAGATGAACAAAACAATTTCTCAACCCAACTACAAATCTCCTGTGTGACGGCAAAAGCCGATTCTTTAAATAACGTGTGAGAGGGATCCCATGTATTATTACCAGCCAAAGACAATATTCTTTTATTAAACACAGTTTGGAAACTTGACTCAAGCGCTTCACCCTCAATATTTGAGCAGATATGCAGCAGTCTAGCCAATCTGGCTGTAAGCTGAACAGAGAGACGACAGCACCATGCACTGATTCCATACTGCTTAATGCTCTGTATTATAGATTGGAAAAACGACAACAAGATCTGTTTGCTGGCTCCTAATGTCTCCTAAGAAAATAAATGCGTCGTTGTACCTTACTATAAATATAATTTATATGTGCACTCCAGGACAGAGCAGCAGATGCCCAAATATTTAAATGAAGTAACTTGAACAATCTGTGTGTTATGGACAGTAACTGGTGGACGATACAAGCCCACTGGAAGACCAGAAATTACCATTTGTGTCTTCTCTAGATAAATAATGAGCGAATTCCTCTCACACTGCTCCACTAACCTGTCTGTGCGTTACTGATTATTACTTGGGTCATCCTCAATATCCAACAGAGACAACAAATAAGGGACTGGGTCCATTATTTTGCCTCTTTCAAGGTGCAACCTTGATCCAAAAGTACTGTATTTTGGAACACATTTACTGAAAAGTTGCAAAGTTATAAAGGGGGCTCTGTAGTTGAAACATTGTGCATATACATGTCAGAAAATTCACACCAAACTATCTGCTGGAGGGTCACAGTGAGCTCTACTTCAGTCATTATAAATGCTGAAATACATGTATATTAGCTGAAAAGATGGTGAAAGTCACATGGTTAGAAGTCGACTAGTTTTAAGCTTCTACATACACCTCAAGCATTTTATTATGTGTTATGAGCTGCATGCCGTGTTTGCTTTAATTTGTGACGAAAGCTTTGCTTTTCTTGCATACCTCTTCGTAAAATGGCAAACATATTTTTTTTCTATGTGTTACAATAGCAAAAACATATAAAAAACATCTGTTTACAAACCCTAACACACCTTATGCAGTATAATTCAAGTCTCATTTATCTAGTCAAATGCTCAAACACATGCATTTTCACTAAAACATTTTGGAGTCTGGCTATGAAGAATGCTTCATTTCAGGTTTAAATATGTTTTAAGTGCATGTGTTTAAATCAGCCTTGGATTACACTGCACGAGTTGTGTGAGAGTTTCAAACGGTTATTTTGACATAGTTTTGCTGTTGTTGCTCCAAAGTGGCAACCTCAATGGCTGAAAAATGGAGCCAATGGTGACTTCTGGTTTCACATGGGATATAGGCATGTAAGTGATGTTACATTAAAACAGTGATTTTTAGTTTTATATGGGATATAGTTATGTAAGTAGCTTTGCATTAAAACACTGCTGACTTTTGGTTTAACACGAGATGTAAGCATGTAAGTTATGCAGTGTTATGTTAATACAATGGTAACCGGAGTTAGGTGAAAGCCTGGTGCGTCTTATAAAGACATTAAAGGGTGCCTTTGGTGACGATGTCACACATTAAGGAGATGACAAAGCATTAGTATTTGACAATCTGAGAATAAGAACAAGCAAGTATTTCGTTGGACTCACCCTGTCTCTGTGGCGATGACCTTGTCTTCCAGGATGACCACGGTTACATCTCTCGTGAGTTCCACCGCCGCTACCGCCTCCCCTCCACTGTTGACCAGTCAGCAATCACCTGCACCCTGTCTGCTGATGGTCTGCTGACTCTGACCGGGCCAAAGGTCAGCGGAGGGAGTGAATCTGGCCGCAGCGAGCGCAGCATCCCCGTCACCCATGACGACAAGCCCAACGCCGCTGCGTCCTCCTAGAGGCCAAGTGGTGGGGGTTGACCAGGGGTGATGGAGGGGCTCGACTGGGATGGACGACCACAGAATCTCTACCCTCCACCCCTTGGCTTCTTCTTCTCCCTTTCCCTTCGAGGATATGTGTCCTCCTCCTCACTTCTTCCTCTGTTGATTCTTCTTGGCACACTCTTACAGTATTATTAGTATCATTGTTTTGAGCTTAACAAAAATATCCCCATGAGGATGGTTAAGTGAGGGGCGGCGGGAGTTTGAAGGAGAAAACTCATGTAAGGACGAGACATTCACATGACCTGGCGCTTCATTCTGCTGATTGTTGTGGATCTGTGTCAGAGCGAGCCCTCTGATGATACACATGGTTCGGGTTAAGCTTGGAGGTAAATGTCCCACATGTCCATTTTCCATCATTGAAGTTCTCTGAGGCCCTAGTTGCTTCCATTCTTGTGCTGACTCTTTGAACCCTTCCTCTCTCGTCTGAAAGATTTCCTGTACTGTAGTCTAGGCCTTATACATGGATACCTGCTCATTACTGACAAGTCCATACTAAAGGAACACACAATAAAGCTGTATAATTAACAAAAAGCAACTCTTGTGTGGATTCATTCTTCACTCTTTTTTATCAGACTTCAATTCAATCAAGCTATTTGTGAACTGATCTGGATTCTGTGCAACTATTAGATGAGAGGTTCAATGATCACATCAAATAACCTTATATCCCAAACTCCTGTTTCACTCCAAAATACTGTAGCTAGATGCCCTTTAAATGTTTCGTCTGGATTTTAAGAACTATGACCTCCAGATTCTAATCAGCTCATTCTTTGGGCAAAATTTGAGGAAACTCCCAAAATGCCTTCTTGAGATATTGCCTTCATGAGAATGAAATGGATGTATTTTCACAATGACCTTTCACCACCAAATTCTAATCACAGGGTTCCCAAGGTCATGGAAAACCTGGAAAAGTAATGGAATTGCAAAACCACCAAAATCTAATCAGTTCATTTCTCATTCAACTCATTGATAAGTTGAGGATGTCTGTGCCAAATCTGAATAAAATTCCCTCAGTGAAATTTTGCATTCATGAGAAAAGGTCAGACAGACAACCACAAATCATAAATCTCCTAACCGAAACCATTAAACCAATTAACTAAATCTAACTTTAAAGGCAGAAGAGTGGTGGCAATTGTCTCATTTGGTAAAAACAAAAAACATGGCTATAAAACATATATACCAGAATTGATTAGTTTGGTGTTTTCAAGAGCATGGAGGAAAAAGAGCTCCACATGGATCATAAAGAAATAATGGATTACAGATGCACAACATAAATATCACGCAAATGTTGTTTAAATTTTAAAAAACTGTGTTAGGATCTTTGTATGAAAATGAAGAAGCAGTGCTCTGGAAGTGTACAAACTTTTTTTTTTTAATTTGTCTGTACTAAAGTGTATTCACACTAAGTTGGTAACAAACACTAACATAAAATGAGAACAAAGCTGAAGGTCCAACAGTGACCAGTGCGCATAAAAAAGCTATTTAACAATTTAACTATGGATATAAACAGCTGTTCATAACTCATAATTCATAACTCTGATGAGAACCTGTCACCTCTATATTTTCTCCTCACTTTAGACAAACACAGACAGGCGAAATAAACACAGAAGGGCGACTGGAGTGAGGATACTGAATTCACATTAGAGGCTGCTCTGTTTTACATCCTCGACCCTAGAAACACACAGACACGCTTCGTTTCATCATCGCTCCCATAATTTGCTGTCGAAAACATTCACAATAAACTGATAAAGTCCCCCTCCACCACTCTCTGACTGGCCATCTGGATATTCTCGCAAAATTAGCGGTTAGACAGTCCCAAATTGTCAATAGCCCATTGATAGTGTAAGTACAGAGGTGACATTTAGAGAAAAAATAAATAAAATGAGGGCACATTTTACTAAATTGAGCGCTCAAGAAGATATTGCATGGCCTCGAAATACCTTTCATCCCCTCATATTGATGAAATTACCTTGTTCTGGTTCAATACATGCTTTTGTTTTGCTCATTTTAACAAATGAATTTCCTCAGTTTGGTTAATTGGAGCATTCAAGATAAGTTTTTAACATTATATAACATTATGTAGCGGCATCTTCTTTACGCTGTTTTACACATTGTTGTAGGTGAATGATTAGATCGCCTTCCAGATCCTCACATTAAATCGCTGGAAGCTGATTTAGATACTATCATTAATTTATCGTTTACTTGATGCAATAGTCACTTTTTTATTCAATAGCTTCTATGTCATGTGACCCAGTGACTCCAAACCAATGGCAAATTGTTTAAGACACCGGATGAATGACAAACACCTCTTTTCAATTGATTTCAGTGCTTTTTGTATTTTATGTTAATATTTTTAGTAAAATTTCTGCATATTTTTTCAATAGCTCCCATGTCATGTGATGTTGTTACTCCACTATCAATGCTGATTTTTGAAAATTGAGACACCAGTTTTTCATTGGTTTTGGTGCTTCTTTTTGTCCTCTGTCTATTTTAGTAACTGATAATCTAACCTGTCCTGCAAGACAAGTGTTTCATCATAGCTTAGTTTGTAAATGTCTGTATTTAGATGCCAATCTCAACGCAGTTGTGAGTGTGTCACCTGTTGGAGGGTCTGCAGGTCTTCCAGGGTCTGCTGAGCTGCCACTCTCAGGCTGGGCTGCACACTGGAGGTGAGGCGACTGACACGAGCCTGGAGGTCTGGATCCAGCAGAGAGGAGCCCAACGGGAGCAACACCTCCTCCTCCAACAACAAAGACTGCAGGAGACGCAAAGAGTGGAGACACACCTCCCAGTCTCCATCTGTCAGACAGACATCAGAGGTAGAGGTGAGGCCGACACCTGGACAGGGGCAAAGTCTGTGAAGTTCCCATTCATAATAATGTCAGTTGAGGTAAAAAAAAAGTGTATTAGCACTTTTTGCCACAACTGCACTTATCAGCTTTGCACTGTTCCTTTTTCTGGGCTGCACATCCTGTTTACAGGGTTCCCACCCAGACTGGTGGAAATTTAAAAAATCCAACAATAATTTCTGTTTTTACAATTTCTGGCTGTGATAAATGATGTAATTTTGGTGATTTTTAAAGAAAACATGACTTCCAAACCTGTTAATAATAATAATAACAATACTTAATTTTAAAAAAAGCCAAAAAATTAAGTTTTTGATGAAAGCAGGCCAAAAAAATCTTAAATTAAATATCGCCCCCCCTTAAAAAAAAAGAAAATAAATCACCATTATATTTTTAAAGAAAACATGACTTCAAAACCCATTTTCTTCTTCTTCAAAAAAGAAAAAAAAATTGCCAAAATTATTTGTTTTCGAAAAAAAATCACAAGATGACCAATTTTTAACAGGAGTGAGACAGGTGTGTCCACTTACCGTCCAGCAGGGTCCAGATAAGAGGCAGGAGTCCTGGGTTCTCACTGATGCACTTCAGTCCTTTAACACTGATGCTCACGTTATACAGCGCCATCAACATCAACCTGCAGCAGAACACGACAACTGAAGCGCAGCACTGACACCTACTGACCTTGTAGATTGAGTCAGGCATGTTAATGTCTCGTCAATGTGCACATAAATGGTGGCTGGTCACTATGTAGTTCAAAAAGGGGCTGTGTTTCTGTGATGAGCTTTTGCTGTGAAGTTTGAACTTAAAGCAGTCAGGCCATTCAGTAAAGTAAAAGCCTGGTGAGACACTCAAATGTGAGTGCTCGAGTACCACCTCGGAGGTGAAGCAATGTACTGCTGTGGACAGGGGTCAATAACAAAATGTGTTTCGGCCACCTAATTTTGTATTGAAAAGCCTGTAATTCTGGGAGACACTCACTTGATTTGAAACCTCATACTAACTTCAGCTGAACTGTTCTTTGCTCTATGGCAAAGTAGGAATTATACGATGGAGAACATTATCAACAATGTGCTATGTACTCTACCACAGCTCCACATACACTTTGAGTTTGGGGAAGACACCGGGCTTCATCAGCTCCAAAAGCTTCATCAGAGTGTCCAGTAGGACGTGAGCCGAGCTGGACAGGAAGTTCCGGCCACAGGTTACTGCTGCTATGTCTGATACGTGGGAAATAAAGACAAGGCAGGTGACTGGGGGAGGGTACCTGCTCTGGAGTCACTGTGACACATTTTCAGTTTACATTGCATTCAGGTCCTGCCGGAGGAATTTCACAACTGACGACAATGTCTTAAAGTAGAGCTCAGTGCTATAAAACCTACTGATGTGCAGAGTATATTCTCACATGACCAAAAGAAAAGTGGTGCAAAATATTCATCTGAACTGTGTGTGTATACACCAGTGTTGGAGTACAGAAGCTGTGAACTCACTGGTTATGGTTCCAGCCAAAGCCAGCACAAACTGGTGCTCCTGGGAGTTGTGGTCCTCAGTTTGAGTTTTGGTCTCCTCATCCAGAGACCTGACGAAACTCTCCAGAGTCTGTGCAGCTACAGCCAGGAAGGACTGCAGCTTCCCCTACACACACACACACACACACACACACAAACACACACACACACACACACACACACACAAACACACACACACACACACACTTTGCTGTCAGATATACATTTATCTCAGCTGTTAACCCTGTGAAACCAGAGCACACTGCCTTGATTCCTCTCAAAAACCTGAAAATGAGACAACAAGCAACTTAACAAGATATGGTCCAAAAATTAGCAAGAAATTAGTCAACAGTTTCAAGAAGATTACCTAAAAATTTGCAACAACAACAAAAAAAACCCAAGAAAATGGACTGGAAAAAAACAGCATTAAAACATAATACCTGAAATACATAAATTTAAGAAAAATAAGAGCAAGTAAAAAGTAAAACAAACAAGAACTTGATATTTAAAAAAGCACATATATGCTATATATATATATATATATATATATATATAGATGGTTATGACACACACACGCACAAACACAGACTGTGGTAAGGACTCACATCAGCCAGCCAGCGTGTGACCGTGTCCTCACTGGCAGAGCAGCTCCACAGCAGACTGCAGGCTGCAGATCCCAGACCAGAGCAGAAGTCTGCCTGCTGCTGCAGCTCTGCTCCGCTCTTCCACAGCTGCTCACGTAACAGCAACTTTTCCTACACACACACAAAATTGGTAACACACAACAAACTGTCTTGATTTAACAAAATAATGGATAAGGTAAAGCCAGAAAACACCATGTACAGAGAGCATTGTATTTATTTTGATGCCAATTTTTAGAGAAAACATAGAGCCATGTTTTCTTTCCAAACTTCCCAAATAAGAGAGACAACACAGAATAATACAAAGGGACACGTATTTAAAATAAAGAACAAAAAGACAGTTTGCTGTTGTAATCAAAATTAAAGAAAAAACATGAACATCAGTTTTGTGAGTTAAGGAAAATATTGCCCAAATGTTATCTATAACAAAAAACATGACTGTTTTGTTTTTTGGCGGAGACGAGGGAAGAACAGAACTGAAAAATAAATGCTGTTTATTGGCTAGTTTTCTTTGTGATTTTGTGTTATCCCACTTCCTTTTCCATATGGCATTATTTGCATAAAATACTCTGAGCTTTGTACTGCCCTTCAGCAAAATTTTGGTGAAACAGCCAACAATTAGCCAGCAGACAGTGGATCCTCTGCTCTGTGCATCCCAAATAGAAACAAAATATGACTGTTGTTGGTTCCACTATACTGATCTGTGTGACATTCAGAGCATCTGGTAAATTATTTAGGAAAAATAGGTGTAACCACGTTTTGAGAAACCCACCCAAACAGTTCAATCCTATTTCCAATGTCTGAGCAGACTTTTCAACGATTGATTTCTGACATTTAAATACCTATTTAGGCCCTATTTTTGGGGTAATGAATTAAATGCCTTTTAAGACTTTTTAAGGATCTGCAGGAACCCTGTTGTACAGATATTATGTTGCTCACCTCTCTCTCTTTCTGACATTCAGTCTGCACTGCATCCAGTCGGGACTGAAGGTGGAGACACTCCTGTCCTAACTGCGCCTGCTCCTGCACAAACTGCTCCTTCACTACACACACACACACACACACACACACACACACACACACATTTTTGAAACAAATAAGATTGAAACTCTATTCAAACATGATTTCAGCATCCCACATGATGTGTCAGAAATTAGAAAATCCAACAATATTTTTTGTTTTCTTTAAAATAAATAAATAAAAATATTAAATTATAAATGCCAAAAAAATTCATTTTCAATTTTCAAGTATTACAAACTTTTTTCCTCAAAATAGTTACAAAAAAATCGCCAAAGTTGTTTGAGTTTTCTATAAAATAGGGGGAAAAAGGCCCAATTGTGAAATTCCATTACTTTTCTAGGTTTTTCATGACTGTGGGAACCCTGATATTAAAGTATTTTCTGCCTCAGGGTTAGGTTTAATGGAAGCGTACTTGTCTGAGCTGCTTGAGCTTTATGCAGCATTTCTATCAGGTCCCCCTTCAGCACTCTGGGCAGGAACTCCCTCAGCTGCATCACTTCTGTTGTCAGCTTCTCCAAATCTCTTTTTCTCACTCTGACAAAACCATCCTGAGAGACAAAGACAAACCTTAATGCATGGGTCTGAAAAGATGCTGAGATATCTGCTACAAAATAAATGATCAGCACACAGCACAGGGTGAACATGACGTGACAGATCATCTGGTTTTTCAAATTTTCAGGAATCCAAACACAAGTGAAAAGAATTCAAGAATCGTTTGGACTACAATTTATACTTAAATTTACAACAGTGAAGCTGTAACACATCAGCAGTTGTGCTTCACTGTTGATGAATTACATTTACATCTGTAGTTTAAATACTTGGATAAGGGGCCCACTTTGGAAAACTTTCACCCCCTGAGAATAATTCCTAATGGCTGGCCTGCTTGAGTGGCAGGATTTAAACTGGTAGGTGTTGGAGAAGAGACAAAAGAATAGAAAATGCATAAGAATCCAAGTATTTTGACCTTGACGGCAGTATGGTATAAAGGGTGAACCACAGATTTCTGGAATAGTGATTGGTCGTGTTGAGTAAAGTTACCTGTTGCCTTGCTGTTATTTTTGCACCATAACTCAGAGACAGAGATATCTTGTCTAATGACACTGACATCTTTGGTGGCGGTGCTTCTGATGTCCTCTTTGACTTCGGTCTGCTTAACCTGTGAGAGTGTTAATATTGTTGGTAGCATTAAGGGGTGAGATGGTAAGAAGACCCCACCTCCTTAATCCCCCCTCCCAACCAACATATGGCACTAAATCTACTCTACACACATGTATCGAGTGGCCATGCTTTAGTGAATTGTGACATTTATTCTAAATTGCTACGTCAGATTTATTCCACTAAAACTGTCAATAGAAAATAGTGATTAAAAAACTAAAATTAAGAAAAATAAAAACAAAGTAAAAACAAGAAACTGACATTTTAAAAAACACAGGTATGCACTGTTTCTCTCTCTCTCTCTCTCTCTCTCTCTCTCTCTCTCTATATATATATATATATATATATATATATATATACAGACAGTCTGTGTTGTTTTGGTAGTTTTTTTGCCATTTTTTATTATACTGCACTATTGTCAACACTAAAATTAGACCCTTAGTCCAACCCCTTGGGTTTGGTGACCCCCTCCAACACCCTGCCTCAAAAACATAATTTTGTTAGATTAGTTACTTTATAGTCAAATGTGTCTTTTTATAGCTTGTATACATATTGTAGTTGTACAATATTGTAGTTTCAACATCTTGCTAACGTCTTAGCTAACTAGCTGGCAATCATTAGCATTGCTAGCTAGCTAGAATTAGACATTTTTTAAACATTTTTGCAAGCTTGCAGGAGAAAGATATCCAGAATTAAAACAATTACCCTGCAGCACACTCTTTAAATCTTCTGAATAATCCATTAGTGGCTCAAATTTGGGATTTTAGTTTTTTCAATTAGCTAGAGAGCTGGTTTTCAGCTGGGGTACATCCTGACCCAATATTGGGGCATTATAACACAGTTAGTTATCACAAGTTTTATGCAGGAAAATAGCCCAGAGTTGTTTAGCCCATAAAGAATATTTTCAGTGATAATTATATAAATAATATCCCTTACTCGTGAGTATAAATAAAAGTTTTCCTCAGGCCTGTAGGTCATAAAGTGTCCGGTTTTGAAGCCAGACCGCACGACGCTGAAGTTGGTTTACGACTCGTTGTTCCAATTCTGCAGTTAAGGGAAATGTAATTTGCGTTATTTAACCACCGATTCGCAACTCTTTCCACCGCTCACTGTGGGGAAAGCGTGTTAGACGTTTTTAAGTAAAGCCTCAGCGTTGTCTGAAACCCACTTTCACATTTGTAAAACATTTATTCTAATTGTGAAAATGCAACAAAGGGAGATTTCAGTGTGGTTTTCACTTGACGACCACACTGAACCAGGTCCTGGTTAAAAAACACTAGACTTAGACTTGTCAAATCTGAGCTAGATTATTTCAGAGAGGCTAAATATTATTGAAAACACAATTTCAGATTTGTGAAACCTTTTTCTATGTGTAAAAATGCAGAAAGTGTCATGTCTGAAAAGGGGTAAGGAGTAAGTAAATACTTATCAAATCCTACCCCCTTTTTCCAATTTTTAAATATACATAAACGTACATATACATTCACACACACACACACACACACACACACACACACACACACGTATGCATACATAAACACACACACACACACACACACACACACACACACACACACACACACACACCATCATACATACAAACATACACTCACATATACGTACACATTCACACCTTAAAAACTGATAAATAGAAAGATAAAAATAAGTGAATAAATAAACAGATAAATAAAAATTGCAATCGTAATAATCAGAAATAAATAAGTAAAATACTCAAACTGTAAATAAGAGTTAAATGAAAGGTTAACAGTGCAAGTAACTACTTAATATTAAAATACAAAATATTTTAAATAATAAAACGATAGAGGGAGTAGTAAAAGTGTGAAACACACTAAAATGTATAAATAAATAGTCGACAGATAAATAAAGTTAAATTTAAAAACAGCTGACCTGAACTGCTGAATCGGAAGCGAACTTCAGCGGGTCCTGGCGTGGCTCCGCGTCCTCTCAGAGCAGACTGACTCCAGTCCGGGTTTTGTGACCCTCCAGCCGCTCTGAGGAGCTTATCTACTCTTCCTTTGTGATTTGAACCGTTTTTAGTCTTCTCTGTGGGACGGGGACCATCAACAAAAACCGCGTCTGTCCTCCACTCCCATAGCCTACTAATGTCTGAGAGACTAGCAGCGGACTTGTCCAGCGATGAGGTGTTCATCAGCCGGTTCCCGGTCCACAGAGCCTGCCGGGATGGAGATGTGGGAGCTCTGGTGTCCCTGCTACAGCAGCTCTCAGACCGGACTCCTCTGACCGCTGAGGACTCCTGCTACGGATGGACCCCCTTACACTGGGCTGCTCACTATGGACAGGTACTGTTAACGACAAGGGACTAGGTTAGCCGCATTAACAGCGAAATAAGTCTTCATTTAGGGCAAAGCTGTAATGTTCAGTATGTTATAGACATTCATCCTGTCTAACTGAATAGTTAGGATATACCCTACAGTAGTTAGTTAATTTAACTTAAGTGCAACTTGAATTTAATTGTTTTAATTCTATTTTTTCATCCATAACGTGGCGGCGAGTCGTTTTTAAACGATGATATTCAATGGAAACAACCCGAGGCACCCGCCGTTTTTCTAAAATGAGTGTTTACTGCCATGATTCAGTTGTGTCTGACTGTAACTGTACAATAAAGTTGTGTCAGGCGAAAAAATAAATAAATAACGTAACGGCGTGCTTCATCTTCATTGGCTCCAGTGCAGCCAATGAATGATCAGGCGCCAAAACAGCTCCGGAAAAGAACAGGAAACTTACCATAGACTTTTTTTTTCATAATATATAAATACATATGATTAATTAGTTAATCAATAATGATATCTTTATTTACAGTCTATGTTGTCTTTTTTTTTGCTACAGGAAGGGAATTAAACTGAAATGGCCAAATGATCTAATCGTTTTTTCCCGATTCAAAATTAATGAGTTTTAAATTAGTAATTGTTATAAGTATATTTAATATCTCTAGAAGTCAAAAAGGAGGGTATTTTTCTTTAACCTGAAGGTTTTTATTTATATTTGTATTATTTATGTATTTATTTATTTGTTGTGTTTATTTTGAAAATATTAAATGTACATGTATTCACCATGCCAATAAAGTTTAAAGAATTAGAAACACACACACACAAAGAGAATCTATCTATCTATCTATATCTATCTATATATATATTTATATGAATATGGATATATATCCTCATAAGTCATAAAATGTAGTAAAGTTGCCTACATGCATTTTCAGTGATTTTTGTTCAGTGGAGTCTTAATGCAGCTGCGGTGACGCATTTTCAGCCTGACAGGAACGATCATGTAGATTATTGATTAACATAGGACAGGAACGCCCAGCAAGTATCGACCTCTTTTTTTTCCTTTTTTTTGCCCAGTGACTTAACTGACCTCTGTATTTTCCTATTCATGGCATCCGTGGCTTTGCATTTGGTTGTTAGTGCGTTAAGTCACTTTTTTTGAACATTAAAGTCATTTTTCTCATTATTTGTGACTTTGATGAAGCAAGAAAAAGAAATCAAAAATTCCTCACGTTACATTAGTGTTTTGTTACGTTCACATAACACTGAAGAAGCCGTCTCGTGCTTTTTTTACACCAGCATCTCTCACCCCCGGGGCTCGACCCCATACAGGCTCACTGGATATTCAAATGAGCTGTGGGAGATTTTTTACAATGAAAGTGGCTCAGTGCACAGCAGGAGGCTCCTTTCAGTATCATTCAACAACAGTTCATCGACATGAGCCCCCACTGTGTGATGATTGACTTTTTTTCTTTGTGTACCAACAGATATTTTCAATACTCCCATTACTGCGCTTACTCGCACGCGTACACATACATTGTTATTAACATTACACAGTCACATTTTTTCTTCTTTTTTTCTTCTTAGTGATGATTAATAATATTGGCACACACACACACACACACACACACATATATATATATACACCACTGGGAGGGAATGCTTCTCCCCTCAGTGACTCCACCTCTCATGACATCTCGGTGTATTTTAAATCATGCAAAAGCAAAATCTCAAACTTACTGTGTTTCTGATCACACAGCTGGAGTGTGTGGTGCGCCTGGTGCAGATAGGTTGTGAGGTTAACGCAGTGACCAGCCGCTTCAACCAGACGCCGACACACACCGCGGCGTTTGGAGGACATCCTCAGTGTGTTGTGTGGTTGACTCAGGCTGGAGCCGACGTCAACAGACAGGTCAGTGTCCCGACACCATCCAGCAGCACTGAAACCACATGGAATATTGTTCCTGGTTATTGAATACATCATATAAATGTGAATGGATTAGTCACGTATATAACATTGGATCATCTATATAATACCATCACAAAAAGCATGCCTGTTCTCTCTTTCTCCTTGTATTCTGTTCCCTTTATTTTAAATAAGAGTGTACGGTTATCTGAGAAACTTCATCAAAGTTGCAGTGCAATCTTACACTTGTGCTCAATGCGTACTTTGTTACTTTCCACGTCTGGCAGTGACGGTGTAGTGACATGTAACGTAATGTGTTCACATATATTGTTTTTGTAGTAGACTTCATTATTACCTGTGTTTAAATGGATACCCCCAGAGTTTGACATTGTATCTTCAGGATTTTGTAGGTGAGGCTCCACTCCACAAGGCGGCTCGATCAGGTAGCTTGGAGTGTATCCAGGTCCTGTTGATAGCAGGTGCTAAACCACAGTAAGTACTCTGCAGTCTGACCTCTGGGCAGCACAGAAGCAGCTACACACCTCACATTTACTGTTTAGAGATACACTGAATACGTTTTTGTGAGAAGGACAACACCTGCTGAATGTACACCTGTGTATTCTCTGTTTTCAGTGTTTTGCTAACGTCACATCAGCTGTTTGGGAGGGAACTGAAAACAGTGGTTTAATTTAATCTCTCTTACAGTCATCAGTAAGGAATGTATGTCGGTCATTATACAAATGTAGCTTTAATCATCGAACTGTCTCACCACACTGACAGAACTTGTACAAAAATAAATACTGAAATTAATAATCTCAGTCACACAGCGAGATATTTCATTTTTCATTGGCCCTTCCCTTCCAAACCAGCTGATTTAAAGTGAAGTGATAATGTTATTTGTGTGTGTTGTATTTTCTTCAACAGCTGCATAAGTAAAATGAACTCATATGTTTTATGATAGAGACAGAAAATGAGAATGTTGGTCGTACAGGAAGCAGAAAAGCTCATGTGTCTCTATTTATAGCACACTGACCAAAACCCTTCATTGTTTCCACTATAGGACAAATATGGAAATTTATTGCATTTTATGATTTATGTATGCCGCATAATGTTTCACCTTAATCTTTAACATGCATTATGTCATGGAAACTGAGAGGGTGAGACTGACATCAGTTCTGTGTCTGATTATTTTGTGCAATTTTATATTAAAAAAGTGGTTTGTTAAGTAATTTCTCAAGTATTTAAAATTAGAAAACAAGACATATTAATGTGTAATGTATGTGTTTTTATTTGGAGCCCTTGTACAGCTGTTAAAAATATAGTAAAAGTAAATACCAGTGAATGTGAGATCTGTGGCTCCTCACCAACTTTCTCATTTAACAGCTAAACAGTTCACCTAAATAGGTTTTTAAAAACATTTGGGGCAAGAAATAGGAAAATGCAGTAATAGGATCTTGATAAATATTTTAAATTTTACTTGATTTGGTTGAACAAACATTTTATGACTACAGCTGAACCATGGACACAGCTTTTGACTAGCTGGTGAACAGTGAAAAATGTAGCTGCTAAAGAGACAGATATTTTCCACAGAAGCAGGTGGAGACTAAAACAGAGTTAAAAAAAACACAATATTGGAGTTAAATTCATAAGGTGAATACAAACAAGACTACAGATGAATGCTAATTTTGCTCTGTGTCTACTGAATGTGTAAATATACAACTTTCACCATATCAACCTCTTTATACAGGGTTCCCGTGGAACCTTAAAAAGTCTTAAAAGGCATTGAATTAATTGATCTAAAAATAAGGCAGTAATTGGCATTAAAATGTCTTAAATCAATCTTTTGAAAGTCTTAAATGCTAAGACATGGGACATAGGATATTATGAATGTATTTTTTTCTTATGGTGCATTGCAAAATCTCAAAAATAATTTAATAATAATAATATAATTTAATAATATAATAATTTAATATATATATATCTAGTAATTTAGCAGAAGCCTCGCGCATTAATGTCACACATCAGAATGGACGAACCAACAACAGTCCTGTACATTTACCACAGCTACACAAATGACAAACTAACTAGTTTTTCTTTCATAGGAATATAATATGTTTTTCCATGTGCTCCACTTTTAATATTATTTGAAGTCGGTCATTTAACTTTTTAACTTTTTAACTTGAATAAAAAGGTAATCTTTTTTATGCTTTTATAAACATTTGGGCACAATTGTCCCAAATCCTTGGGTAATTTTGTCAGATCATGTGTTTCTTCCGTCAGTATCGGTATATAAATGTCTTAAAAAATCTGAAACCTAACTTAACTTAAGCTGTAGGAACCTTGCATATAAGTTGGTACGGTTTTCTGCTGCCACCAAGAGGCCAGAGAATCAGTGATTGCAGCTTTAATATTTAGTTACGGCATACAATCTGTGTTGGATCTGACTTCAAGAGAAATCAAATAATTTGTGGTTGATTTAAACATGGAATCAGTGTCAGTTAATAGGCATCATGAGCTTTTCAGCCTCAGGGAATTGTAGTTTCATTGAGGAAGGTGGTTAGAAACTCATCATACCTTTTAATACGTTTTAATTTTTAAACTGTTTGATTTGTCCTAACATGTTAACATTTTGATATAAATATTTAGATTTGCTTTTTGGATCATTTGCTTTATGATGTAAAGAAAGGATAACCATGAGCTTCATTTTCAAACTGCAAACACCCTGCACGTTCTGATGTTTTACAGCGATTGAATTTGAACACGATTTTCTTGAGTAAAGAGGGAGCAATCCAAATAGGCACTGCAGAATCTGCCACATGTGCGTCAGCGAGAATCTTACAGTTGTTCGCTTCCTACACTTTCTGCTGCTGGCAAACTGGCGAGGTATTTCCTGCAGTGATTGGTTTCAAGTTTCAGAAAGCACTGATGATAATAGACATGTCTTGACCTGCATGCTTACTGTGCTAACAAACTGTGAGCTTATTGGACACGCCTCATGAGATAGTGTAGAAATGACAGGAAGCTGGAGGATTATTGTGCCGTAGTGGAGGGAAAGAAGCAGAGTAGACGATGACGTGTGAAAAGTCAAAGAGCGTCATGAAAAGATTAAAATGAAATGCCTCTTTTGATAGGTTCATTACCATCCATCTAATCATTAAAACGTTAAACATTAAAACATACTTTGTTTGGCGAGTGTAAAAAATAATCTTAACTCAAAGGTCCACTTACGAGCTTTTCTTTGCTTTCATCCTCATCTCACAGTCTGAGCTGGATCAGGTGGTCACGTTATATGGAGCGAATCACACTGAAAAGTCTTCGGCATTGAATTCACTAATCTAAAAATAAGGCCTCAATAGGTCTTAAATGACTTACATTAATCTCTGAAGAGTCTTAAAAGTGCTCATTCATGGGGAGTAGTATTTTCTGAATTCTTTTTTTCTAACATTGCATTGTAAAATCTCAAAATAATTTGTAACATCAAATATAAATTGTAAAATCAAATTCTTCAATTTTGGTTATTTGAAAATTAGTCTTAAACTAAATTCTAAGTGGCAGTAAAAAAAATCCTCTAACAGTTGGCCTGTGATGCTCAATAAGTAATTAAAACTTGGAAGATTTCATTCAAATAAAACTTTGTTGTCTGGTATTGAGTAAGATAAATAATATATCACTTGAATTATTTCAGAACCTAATAAGGAGACATTTCATTTTATCTGAATAAGGTAGAGCCAGGATTCATCCACTAACATTTTAGTTAACAGGACTGTGTTGTTTAAACTGTAGATTCATCTCAAAAGTGCTTTATTGTTCATGTTTTGTACCAGAGGATAGCTGTCCTGTTTTATCGTTTTTCCTTAATCAATTTATTTTTATTTGAAATTGTAACATTTAGTGTAATCTTGACACAAATCTGGCCTCATTCTTTAACATATAATTTTAACAGCTGAACAATAATCTTGTTTCATTAAGCAGAATGAATGTGTTGCAGGGAGAGATTGTCAAAACCAAAACCAGAGTTCCTGCAGGTCCTTAAAAAGTCTTATAAGGCATTGAATTCAGTAATCTAAAACTAAGTCCTTGATTGGTATTAAAATTACTTAAATTGAACATTTAAATGTCCTAAAAATGCTCAGACATGGGAAGTATGTTCTTGTCTGATGCTGCTTTGTATAATCTTAAAATAAATTATTTTTTGTGACATTATTTGATAAATTCTTCTTCTTACATTTGTCATCATGGGAATCCAAGTGTAGGAATCTCACACGCAGAGTGAGAAAACACAAAATCGCCAAGAAAACTAATGTTTCCCACTTCTGTTGGTAAGCCCAGTATACTTTAATTATAATATAATATGTTCATTACCTTTCATGTGATAACCTCTAAAAAGAGTTGTTTTTCAGCATATTAAGTAAATTATTGTCCAGTATTTTTCACTGGACAAAAAAACATGTTTTGTGTATCAATAAACATTTGGGCTAATAACATTGTATTCCAATTTTGGTTATTAGAAAATTGGTCTTAAACTTAAATCCAAGTGGCATTAAAAAGTCTTTAAAAGTGTCATATCTATTTTATTTTGAGCTGCAGGAACCCTGAGGACACATTTTGGAAAAGTAGAGGTTTTGTCAGCTGTTCTGACGCCTGTTGATGGGTCATGATTATCTCTCCCTGCAAAGTCTTCTTACGACTAGATTCATATTTAAAGCTCAGCTAGTCAGTGATGAGTGCAGGACGCAGTCAGCCTGTCAGAGGTGATACTCTGTAATGTCCAACAGGAAGGAGTGTGTCTCACATGTCCCTCTTCTTGCTCAGTTTAAGGAACGCCAGTGGACAGACAGCAGCGGACCTGGCTCACGCTCACGGCTTCCTCGACTGTTTCTACTTCATCTCCAAAACCAAGAAGCACCTGCAGCAGCTCGGTGGGCTCCATGTGAACGGAGACAGTGTCCCGTGTGGCCAGAGCCTGCTCAGCAGAAAGAGGCTGCTGACAGCCGTGGACGCTGGACACATGAAGAGAGCCAGGGGAGCTGATGGTAAGACATGTTGGCTTTCTCGAAGCATGTTTAAATCAAAATGATATTTAAATTGAAAATAATCTTTTATTTTGAAAATGTTTTTGGTTTTTTTATATTTCAAGATCGAAACCTGAACTTTGTTTAGTATTTAAATCTATACAAAACTTTAAGCAGCGGACCACAGTTCAAATCGTGAACACAAATGTGATTAAAACATGCACGACAAGCTGACGTCCGCTCTCCTCTCTGCCGTCACCGTGTCCTGCTGCAGGTGTGCTGGTGCAGATGCAGAGCAGCGAAGGTGAGGAGCTGGAGAACATGAACGTGGAGCTCAACTCAGGTGGGACTGTGATTGTGATGTAGATTATTTTCTGATTTAACAAATATTATTAAATAATTAAGTTGCATGAACTGAAGAGACCTTGTTTTTTATATTAAAGATGAGGACACCAAAGCCGTCACCAATGGCCATCATCACACTCTGCCTTACACAGACCACGATGACCCCGAGCCACCAAAAACTGTCCCCTCACCTCTGACCTCTCCAGCCAATCAGCAGGCAGCTCGGCCCTCTTCCTCTGACATGTGCGGCTCCCTGCACCTGACGGGCAGTCCCAGCAGCTGTGTGTCCCACCGGCCGGCCTGGTGGGGGCTGATGGGAGCGGACTGCGGGGACTTCTTGCATTACGGACACTACCACGGCTTCGGAGACACGGCGGAGGAGCTGTGTGACAGCAGCAGCCTCGACCACAGCAGCAGCATCCAGGCTGAGCACAGATACAAGATCCAGCTGTACCACCACTCATGAAGACACGGGTCCGCCTGCACAGACAGCGTCCCGGAGACAGGTTACAGCTGCTTTCTCCACATACATTAGAGAATGCTCTCACATTTTTAGAAATAATCATTTGCCACCAATACCAGAGTCACTACTACAGACACAGGACACATCTAACCTAAATATTCCTGACTCAATGCCCACTTACTAGCATTTTTCATCGTTTTTTTAGTGCTTGGTCTTCATCAGTGGATGGAGCAGGCCTCCTGTCAGTGTACAGCGGCCCCTGGCAAAGCACAAAAAGAGAAAGAAATCTGTGCCCAAACAACTCAAAGTTTAACTAGTCTAATTAACATATTGTATTCCAATATTATCAGCAGGGTTCCCACAGCTTAGATTAATTAATTTATTGTTTTTAAGAAGGGTTTGACAAGCGTGTTTTCTTTTTTTAAAATTTGAGCAATTTTTTCTTTTTTAAAAATATATTTGGCTTTTTTTTTTTATCAAAAACTGGAGAAAAGAAATCGAACACTTCAAGAAAACGGGTTTGGAAGGCATGTTTTCTATAAATATCACCAAATATGACACCATTTATCACAGCTAGAAAATGTATACGCAGAAATGAGCGTTGGATTTTCCAATTTTTGACAGTCCACAAACACATTATTGGGCATGCTGAAATTAGGTTTAAGTTTGAATCTTACACGTTTGAAAAATGCCAGGCAAATGGGGTAAGAAAAAAATGGGGGTCCTTGAAAAGTCATGGGAATGTTTTGTGCGTGAAAAAGTGTGGGAAACCTGATATTTGTGACTGACTGGCTCTGGTGCTTTTAACAGGTTTTCTGGCCTGACTGAATTCTTCACTCAGCAGCCTCCATCATGTCTCCGTGATGGAGAAACTGTTTTCTTGTCCTTTTGCCTAACTTTTACTGTTCTGAACTGTGTCGCCCACCTAAAGAACCCACATTTCCTCCAGTGTTTTCCTGCATTTACAGCATAGATCTTTCTGTCTGCTCCTTCTGGCTGGTTTGCACTGTTAAGGGCTGTCTGGTTGGATGATGTGGTGTTTTGTGTGTCTGTGTCGGTCCTCTCTGGATGTGGCCTGATCTGCCGTCCTTCAGCGGCAAGGAACAACTGCACACACACTCCTTGCTGGCCTTGAATACCAAAGGGAAAATGTTTGTAGTTGATAGCGTTTTTGTTGCTTTTCACTTGAAATCGTGTATTTATCTTGTAGAGCAGATGAATGTGTTTATCCAGAGCTGTACTGTAATTTTATAGTGTTGGGGAATCTTTGGGGTTACTGTAAACATGTAAACAGCATTCTGATGCCTGTTTTTATAAACACTATTTCAGCTGCAGCTTCTGACAGCTGTTTTTTATACTTGGTCTGGTTTTGCCTCTTTTTGCTAATAAAAAATGTTTTGCAGTTTCATAAAAATGTTGCAGTGGGATGAGTGATTTTTTTTTCATCAGTTTTTTTATTAGTTGAAATATGAGTATGTTTTAATTTTAGTATGTTGAGTTAAAAAAAATCCTTTTAAAGCTGTATTGATAGATATTCATCATGGACTAGTAACTCAGGTTGAGTTATTTTCCTATAAATATAGCCTAGTAACATAGTTTTGGGTTGGTTTTTTTTACATTTCAATAAATAAATATATATATATATGCTCAAAATGAATAAGGTCTCGGTCTTTGGCTGTTTGCCTGCACAGAGGCATAAAAAGAGGATTTAAAGTTTTGAGTTAAAGATTTAAAGTGGGAACAAACCAGCCTGTTACTAAACATAACTTATAACATAACATAACTTTATTTCCAATCTGTTATTTCACTTATTAAAATGATCAAAAATGGCAAACTGCAGAATACAGTGAAGGGTTTACAATACAACACATTTCATAAAAACATCAAAACTGAAAAGTGAAGCGAGGCGTGTATGTCTCACCTCCCCAGATCAAGCTTAATAGTCTTCTGCAGACTGGCTATGCTGGCGTCCAAAGCTGCGAGGCCGTCTCTGAACGCCTCCTCGTCTCTGGTGTCAAAGGTCGACCCTGACCTCATGCTCCAGTCAGACAACACAGACTCCACATCACACTGGGACACTGAGGAGTTCAAGAGACGCCTGCGCTCCGTCTCCTGCCTCAGCAACTGGACCTGGTTGAGATGAGAATTTTGGAGACAGGCTGACGTCTTGTCCCCTCGCTGAGATGTGACATCAGGTGGTAATAATGTGTCTCTCAGCTGGACTGAGGTCTCCTGCTCTGGTGTGTGTCCCTCTCTCTCTGCAGCCACACGCACATGCTCGATGTGTGTTTGTTCCAGCTGACCCAGAGACAGGAGGAAGTGGGCGATGCGCTCAGTGGGGGGCTCTGCCGCATCCTGTCTCTGCTGCTGCTGTTTTGTTGGCAGTTGGTCTGACACTGAGCTGTCAATCATGGTGGGACAACCTGAGGAATCCTGACTCTGGAGAATCCTGAAACAGACGGAGAGGGACGGAAATGGGGCTATTAAAGCTTTAGCACTCTCATTCTGATAAAGAACTGCAGAGAACAACCTCCCTCACGCACACACACACGCACACACACACACACACACACACACACACACACACACACACACACACACACACACACACACACACACACACACATTTACATGGAAACACACCCACAGGCCTACCTATTAAGTTTTCCAATCTCTTCCAATCTTTGCTGGGCGAGTGAGGCCAACTCACTCTTTTCTCGCTCACTGTCCAGCAACCTGGTTCTGGTGGCCTCCAGATCTACACACAGAGACACACACACACACACACACACACACACACACACACACACACACACATATTTAATCATGATTAATTGCATCTTTTAATCACATTTTCAATTCCATTATTTGACATTACAAAATTATTAAATCCATTATGAAAACGTAAAGCAATTCCTACCAGATTGTGTTGATTAGAAAGCAAATGTAAAAACTGCGTGGGACTAGCATAAAGTGGGCATGTCTGTAAAATAAAGAGTCATGGGTACCCAAAGAGCCCACACCTCAACGCCAACGTCCTCTGTACCCCCGTTGAGAAACACTAGTCTAAAGCTACCATGGAGCCAGAATGATACAATAGCCAGCTCATACCATCAGCACAAAAACACCACATGTATCATATCTTGTGGGATCAAACAGTTGATCACAGATGTCAGTGAGTCCGAACCTGCTCTGATGAGCGTATTCTCCGCCTCTCTGTCTGTCAGCTGGCTCCGTGTGTCCTTCAGGGCTTTCCGTAGCTCTGTGAGGTCATCTTGGAGCTCCTGCAGTCGGGACTGAGCGGTAGTGAGCTCCTCCTGCAGAGTCAACACTGGAGAGCGAGATAGACATCAAACTATTCCCATTACAGTACACAACTCGATTACTTGGGTCAAAGTATAGATTCTCCTGGTTAAATATTACTCCTATTCAAGTAAAAGTTCCTCAGTCAAATTATTACTTGAGTTAAAGTACTAGAGTATTAGCTGTTAAAAATACTTTAGTTTTCAAATACTTACAGTCCACCACTTCACACATCCCTTTAGTCCTGAATGTGAACGACAGAATATAAACACACAATCGAAAAAGGGTTTACCTTGTGAGTTACAGAGCGTCTCCATGTTCTGTTGCCTCTCTGCTTTCTCCCTCTCCTTCAACTGCTGATTCAGAGTCCGCACACGCCTGGGACGCACACACACGCGCGCGCGCACGCACGCACGCACGCACGCACGCACGCACGCACGCACACACACACACACACACACTCTCTGACTGATGTGCTTGAGCTTTTTGTATGTTTGTATTGTCTGTCCTCCTCTGGGTCTCCATGGTGAGCAGGAGGTTATGTGTTTTGGAGATAAGAGTGCTGCAGCTAAAAAAATTGTGGGAATATCAACAAAAATGGTCATATAATGTTGCTTTGCACAAACTGTTTGACTTTTAATCAACCGAGCCTCGTCATGAATGGCTCTGCTCACCGTCCGAGGCCGGTTATCCGGGGCCGGTTATCCGGGGCCAACCAAAGATCGGCTATGGTATTGTTACATCTCTGTGGGATTCTGACTCAGAGGCATTCAGTCATAATCCCACAGATGAAGTGAGAGTTCAGTAAAGTACCGTGCATGTGTGTGTGTGTGTGTGCATGTGTTTGTGCGTGTGTGTGTGTGTGTGTGTTACCTGCGGAGCTGAGTGTTCTGGCTCTGTAGTGATGATAGTTCGGGTTCAGTCTGAATGTTTGAAATACCAACATTCATCTGTGGTGACGACAGAGTGTGCTCCAAACGACTGAGTAACCTCTCTGCTACACTGCCTGCACACGCACACACACACACACACACGCACAATGGGTTAATATAAAAGATAATGAAAACTGCAAAAAAAGGTTTTTTCTATGCGGTTACCTTGTCCAGTAATGAGAGACTTGAGTTCTCCTAGCAGATACTGAACTGTCTCCACTTTGACGTCCTCTGATTCGACACCGCAGTGTGTGTCTGCGGCAGTGTTTTGGACACTGATGTCTCTGACAGGAACAAACTTCTCCTCTGCCTGGCCGTGTGTGTGTGGAGCGTCGGGAGCAGCCTGGCACTCAGTCAGAGGGACGGGCAGCTGGAGGGAGTCAGGGGTAGGTTGAGGTTGAGAGACGACAGTTTGGGGTGGGGGAGTGTTTGGGGGGAGGTGCCGCAGTGTTTGGCGGGGTGACGGAGAGAGGCGAGCCTGTCGCAGGGTGGCCGGTTGTTTCCGAGGTGATTGGAGCTTCACTCCTGAGTGTGCAGCTGCAACACGAGATTGATGAGTTGTTATTGCATCAATTTGTAGCTTGTGAAAATGAGAGGTTTTTCTCTTATTTGCTAAGTGTGCTCCCGTACGAACAAAATAAGAGATAATTCTGCATATGAGTAAAAATAAGAGAAGATTTGATGGTATATCATTTCTTGCATCGAGGCCCATTATCAAACAAATGCACATAAAACTCACATATACACACTCACAAACACACACTTACCTATCTTTGGAGTTAGTTTCTTTATACTCTTCCTCCTCAGTGGAGCAGATGGTGTTGATTTAGCTGCTCCACCCTTCACTGCTTTGGGAAGGACTGGTGAGGCTTTTACATACACACACACACACACACACACACACACACACACACACACACACACACACACACACACACACGTGTACATCAGTATGATAGAGTAGAATTTTTTTTTCATAAATAAATCATACCAGACAGTCACTATAAAAATGGAAGCTGGCTTGAAACTGGAGTTGAAAATAAATGTCTGTTTGTCCAACCAACAGTCTGAACCCTGGAAATATAATAATATAAAACAGATATAAAGCGGCCATTATGTGAGGAGACTCATCTGACCTGCCCTGTCAGCCTGCAGGATGTCACTGAGCAGTGCAGCGCAGCGGTCCAGACCCTTATGGAGAGAAGTGACCTGAAGAACACAGAGCATAGCTGTGAGACACTAAAATATGTTTCTGAAACATTTCAGATAAGAAACAGGCAGTGCAGCGACAGAATCTTGATTCATATTTGATCTGCAAGCAGTGATTTACATGATTGACAGCTATGTGGAAAATCTGGATAAATCATGGAGCTTCACAAGTCATAAATTTTCCATAAAGTTGTTTTTAGACAAATTTTCAGTTTTCTGCTAAATGACACTTTGATTCATGTCACTTCCTTGTGTACTGCCTACATGCTAATCCACGTCATTATCCTGTTCAAACCGTCCTCTCGTGCGTTAAGTACTGACTGTAAGTCAGCTGTCTTCATTACCTGGTCTTCAGAGTCAGTGGAGTACAGAGAGTAGGCTGGCTCAGGGTGGGCTGCTGCTCCTGGATTTGGAGTCACTCTAACAACACAAGTGAGAGGAGCAGAGAACAGCATGAGAATGAGGGAGTGCAGACGGGAACATACAGTATACAGAAGAAGTGTTTACAATAAAAAGTAATAAGTAAATGGGGCGAGGGCGCTGACCGTCTCCTGGTCGGCTGCACTTTGCCTGCTGCTCCCGTCAGCCTCCCTGATGTCACCACCTGCCAAAAAAACCCCCTACATTTCAAACAGCTGTAATACTGAAGCATCTGAACATTCGTAGATCTTTTCTGCGAGGCAATTATGTCCACATGTCCATCAATATGCAAGCTACCTGAGCTACTAAGAACCGCAGACATCAAACCTTCAACACTTTTAAAGTGTGATGACTGCTATGACTAGGAATGATCACCTTTTACAAATACACATTTCAAATTGTTAATGCTTGGGTAAATCATCATATAAGCTGAAGCACAAAACATTTTTACGATGGAACGCTAGAGATTATTTAGAAATATCAGTGGGAAGAGTAACTCCAATAGATCATTAGCATCAAGTTTAAAGCAATGTCATGGAGTCAGTGTTGGATAAAGTATTCAGATCCTTAACGTAAGTAAAAGTATTAAAAGCACACAGTGAAAATACTCTGTGTTAAGTGAAACTTCTGCATTGAAAATGTTAACTGGGTTAAAGTAAGTTAGAATAATAATAGATAATATAATTAAAGTATGAAAATTAAAAGTACACAATGCAGAAAAACCTTAAATATAAGAAAAACCCCCTCAAAATTATGAAAATATAAAAAAAAATAGAAAAAAATGAAAACACCACAAAATAAAAAAAACAACAAAATTTAGAGAAAAAACAACCCCCCCAAACCCAACATAACAAAACATAATAAAGAGAAAATAATTAAAATTATAAAAAGAGGAAAAACAAAAATATTTCTAAAAAAAACGACACCAAAAGCATACGTTTATTAAAAAAGCTGGTAATTGATTTTCTGCCAGTGGACTGATTAATCAAATAATCATTGCAGCTTTACATGTATAAACTCGTGTAATTTATTACAAACAGCATAACTTTTTTATTTCTTCAAATATTTTTATGCAAAAATCTTGATTTGTAAAGTAACTATAGCTATCAGAAAAATGAAGTGAAGTGAAAAGTGAATTGCCATCTGAAATTTAGTGGAGTAAAAGTATAAAGTGACATGGTGCAGTTTTTGAGTAAACGTACTTATTTACATTTCACCACTGTATAAAGTTTGTTATCTCACTGACAAATTACATCCAAGCTATGAAGTGTCTCATGTATCCACAAAGACAGCAACTGTCGTCCAAAATAGTCTGTCCTCGTGTCTTTTTCCAGCTGCCAGTAACATCAGGTGTGTCTGTAGTTTGTCTTACCTTGCTCTTAGCTGCTCCTTTCATAGTGGCGATAGTTACCGCACTGAGCTCGATTATTCAGCCTGCCGGGTTAAAACTGATTTTTCAGTGCTGTCAAGTCGAGTAGATATGTTACTGACTATTCAATATTCTATAAATAGACCAAAGCTGTTAAGTTTGGTTAATTTTTTCCATGCATGGCTTCATTTGGTCGATTTGTTCCCCTTCCTCCTCGATTTGATTTCCAAAACTTCCGGTTGAAACAAAAGTTTGAAACGCACATTTGACCAATCAGAGAGCGACCTTCCGGTAGTGGGCGGGGCTACAGGCTCAGGAAAACATTGTGGATTTTATTTTTACAATATACAGATTTACACGCTGTGTTAAAACTAAATTACTTTACATCGATCACTTTCGCTTTCCCCGGTACCTTCATTTGTCCAACTATAATAATTATCACAGTTGCCATGTGCTACCATGATTGTATTATAGAAAGGTCACAGGGCAGAAAAGTGGCAGACGCAGAAAACACGGGGAGGTGAGCGGGATCAGACCCCTTCAAAAATAAAATATAAGTGTTTATTTATGCTAATTTGAATATGCAATCTCTCGTGTTTGATTGGCTCAACCTCGGAAGGTGTTGTGATCCATACTAATTTATATGTCCCTCATATGCTAATTGATATGTGCCAACCGCCGTGTTTAATTGGCTCCTCCTGTAGTCAGCCAATCAAACAAGGGGAGTGGCACATTAAAATTTGCATAAAGAGACACTTATATTTTAGTAATTGACCACGCCTTCTGAAAATGAGCCAATTAAACACGGGGGATGGCACATTCAAATTAGCATAGAGATACATATAAATTGTGCTACGGCTAACATTATCAATATTTATTCAGATAATATAGCTCGTTAGGTACAATTTGAGGTAGCTTTACTTGGGTAATTCCACTAGACTACTCAATTTCATTGGGAACATTTTACTTTCTACTTCAATATATTTATTTGATATTAATTTCATCACTTTTCATGGAGAGTTAACTTGGCAATTATAAAATTTCTAAAAGAGAGTGCAGAAAGATAACCTAAAGTTAACCAACAGCACTGTAGCTAACGTGACATTTCCCGGCTTATATTTAACGTTAGCTAGCAGGAAATCAGTAGTTCACTTAATTTCTTCACCTTTGTCACTGTAATGCCGCTCCATACTGTGAGTAATAAACTCCCTCTCCACTTCTTTGATAAACTAATCTTAACTCTGCAGAGTTAAAACACTTCTAAATGATGCACACAGATTATAGACTGATCCCCGTGTTTGATTGGCTCTTCCTGTAGTCAACCAATCAAACACTGGGGATGGCACATTTCAATTAGCATGAAGAGACAATTATATAAGTAGTTGTAAAGTATGTCATAAAATCAGTGTCTAACCCTCTGAACCCTAAGTCATTTTTACCTAGTTTTGGTTCGCCTGGACTTTTTGTGTAATAATGCACTGAAAACCTTAGTCTCTCAATGCACAATGAAGTTATATATATCTTTTTTTTTTTTAGGACAACCTGAGCTATGAGAATATTTAGGCTGCAGTGATGTCACCTGAATGTAAAAATAGTTATGAGACCATAAAGACAAAAGAAAAAGACGGCAATTGAATTGTACAGATCTTGATACTATAGTATGGCTTTTTCTGTGATTTTTCTAGACATACAAAATTGTGAAGTTTTTTTGTGACATGTTTTTAATCATCAATGAGGGTGATTTTATGGACAACTTTATCTGCACCAAATATAACAAAATCAAACAACTGCAGGAGAAGCTAACTGATTTGCACATTAGTCACTGGATCAAAGGCTCAGAGAGAGAAACTGACCTCCAAACTAAACATACTTGGACTAAACCTGAGCCAAGAAGCAAGAAATCTAGGGATGATATATGTTTCTGATTTTGTTTTTGCTTTTAGTTTATGAACCAGATAGGCCCCTCAGATCCTCCGACTCCTTTGGTAGCTGTTCCACAGAGTCAAAACAAAATCTTTGGTGATTCTGCTTTTAGCCACTACGCTCCAAAATGCTGGAACAGCCTGCCAGAGGATCTGAGAGGAGCTACAAATATTTATATTTTTAAACGTCAACTAAAAACCTATCTGGCTTTTATGTAGCGTCTTACTATTTTATGTTTTTCTGGTTTTAATTACTCTGTTTTCCATTTTTGCTTATTTAATATAAATATGAATGCCTTTATTGTGATTGCATATCCATGTTGAAAAGTGCTATATAAATAAAATTTGACTGATTGATTATCCATCCATCCATTCATTCACCCAACCGTTCATCTATGCTTTCATCCAATCATACATCCATCCATCTGTTCCTCCATCCCCGTACTTGCTTTCCTCCACCTGTCCATCCCTCCATGTGTCCATTTGTCTGTCCGTCTATCCACACATCCATCCCTCTGTCATTCCCTGCTTTAATCCATCCATCTATCCATCCATACATCCCTTTGTTCATCTGTCCATCTGTCGTCCATCCGTCCGTCCGTCCGTCCCTTCTTAGTGGTTAACCTTTGGGGTCAGCATGTTGTCTGGTTTTCAGCTTTTTCTCATCTTTGGAACCTGCTGCCAAAACCACGTCCCCCAGTCACCCACCACCAACACCACCGATCTAAAGCAGCCTCTGGTAATTCAAATTCAGCTTTGTAGTGATTTCAATTTTTACCACTCTCCAACTGAAAACTGCAGCTGCCGGCTGATGTAGCACATAAACGTGCAGCAGCAGGTTTAACAGCGTACCGAGGAGACACAGGAAGGGTGTAAATGTCTACGTCCTGATTACATAACATACAGAGTGACCCCTGAGTCATAAAACCAATCAAAGTTCTTCATGAAGGAGCAAACAAAAAGCATAAAATTATGTGTGCAACAGATTTGATCTTCGGATTTCCCCCAGTTGTAGTTGTGTGGATGTAGCAAAGAAATATCAAATCTGTGGCGTGACAGCTAAAAACCTTTTTTTGTAGTTTTTGGTTTGTCCATTATCTGCCCTACCATCGGCCTGCAGCTGACGTTCAGCGGACGGAAGGTGAGTCGTGGGATCTGTTGGTGCACAGCTTCTTGGTGCTGTGGCTCTCCTGCTCAGTCTGCCTGCTGTGCTTCCCAACATAACCGTCTGGGACAAAAGACGCTGCCGTTACTATACGAGACAATACGAGGCACAAGATGTTTAAGATAACGAGGTGGAACTTACTGGTGTGGTGAGGAGAGGATGCTGAGCAAACTGAGGGGCTCCTCTGCCACTGTGAAGACAGAAGAATATCACATCCTCCTCCTGTCTAGTATTCAGATCCTTTGCTTAGGTACAAGTATTAATACCACAAGCGGAAAATACTCTCTTAAAAGTAAAAGGCCTGCATTAAAAATGTTACTTAAGTAAAAGTAAGCGTGATAAGGAAATATACTGACAAAAATGTCAACTATCAAAAAGATTTTTTTTTTTTTTTACAAACTGTGAAAACAAAAACAAACAAAAACACTTTTAACAACACCCTAAAAATTACACACACACATATATATATATATATATATATATATATATAAATATATTATATATATTTTAAACCCTGACATTTTAATCTCAATAGTTAGCAATTTTCTGTCAATAGACTGATTAATCACCTAATCATTGCAGCTGTACTTGTACAAACTGTTTGGTAATTTAATTATCTTTTAGGCTCCTCTTGTGTTTTATGAAGTAACTAAAGTTGTCAGATAAATGTAGTAAAAATACAATATTTCCCTCTGAAATGTAGTGGAGTAAAAGCATAAAGTAGCATGAAAAGAAAGTACTCGAGTAAAGTACAAGTACCTCAAATTTGTACTGAAGTACAGTACTTGAGTAAATATACTTACAGTCTGCTCAGCCTCTAATGTACTCACTATAAATTTGTTGATGTTCTTCAGACTGCCAAACCTCAGGTAGGAGATGTCTATCTTGTCCTTGTCCTTGTCCTGGTCGGTGGTGTAGATGTGTGTGATGCCAGCTCCTCTGATCAGAGGGACACACTCGTCACACGGACATTTCGTAACAAACAGCATGGTGGTCTCCTCCAGTTTGATTTGTCGAGTCCTAAAAGCATCAGAAGTGCGTAAAGACGAGTACACAGAGATCTTTGTTCATCTTCTGCTGTGTAAATGTCCTGACCTGAAGGTGAGGGCGTTCTGCTCTGCGTGGACAATGTATCTGTATTTGCGTCTCTGTCGGTCCTCTTGTTTGTTGTCCATCTGCGGGTATTCTGCGTACTGTGAGCCTGCTGGGTAGGCATTGTACCCGCAACCTACCAGGCACAGACACCCGGTTCCATCATTGCCAGCCTGGAACAACATGGCAGTGCAAATTCAATTAATAACATGAATAATCATGTTATTTGTAATAAATGCATAGTATTCAATTTCTGCCACTAGGGGTCACTTAACCATCTGTTGCTGGTTTACTGAGCAGGATTCCCACACACTTTCATGGACAAAATTTTAAAACTTTTCTGTGACTTCTAAAGGACCCCAAAAAAGTTTTTTCTTGCCCGGTGATTTTTAAATATATAAATTCAAACTCTGTTCAAACATAATTTCAACATTCCACATGATGTGTTCAAGGACTGTCCAAATTTTAAAATCCTTGGTCCTGTTTTTAAAGTTTCTGACTCTGATAAATGGTGTAATTTTGGTGATTTTTAAACATGCCTCCAAAAATTTAAGAAAGATATATCACCCCAAATGTTTAGGTTTTCTGCTACTTTTACTAAAGCAAAGAATCTGAATACTTTGTCCAAAACTGCTGCTTTGTGTCAACTTCTGATCAACACAGTAGACAGAAACAATGTAATCTGGCACCTGGGATGAAAAAAAGCCAAAGCTAAGCAAAGGCAGAAAGAGAGGTAAGCTCACCGACAGTCCTTTAGCCCAGATGACAGCACCCACACCCACTTTAGGGTCCTCTGGAATAAAAAAAAAAACAGTTTTCCATGTTAGAAGCTGGTGAAAAAATGACAACGACGCTGTTTAACATGAGAACTTTAAACCTGTCATTCAGGAGAGGCATCTGTTGACTTTAAAGGCGGGAATTTTAAGGTGACTTTAGTTTCTTGAAAACTTCTCTTTCGATTGTATTGTTGGATAATTAAGTGTTAATTGGCATTATTCTTATTTTTCACAGATTTTTTTGCAGCTTACAGTGTTTTAACTCTTTCTGTTCAGACAGGCTTTAAAACAGGATCTTTGCAGTGGTATGGTGAACGCCCATCAAGATAATTGTTACTTTGACTTACAGTAAAACCACTCAGACCTGTTCTATAAGCCAGCAACCTGGCCTGGATGATGCAATGGCGAGCCACTTCTTGAGACAATCCCTCTTGATGTGGAGGCAGTGAGGACTTGGCTGCTGATGGTTCAGAGACTGGACGCTGTTCCCTGGGTCAAAGGTACGACACATCAGCATCAAATAACAGATGTGATGGCAAACGCATGAAGAACTGTGAGAGTCTCTGACCTGTAGAAGCCGTAGTGTTGCCCCTCTGGCACCCCGGCAGCCACTGCAGCCAGAACCTCCACCAGCTCCCTCATATTGTTTCTCAGCATAGAAAAGTACGGGTCCGCACAGAAGTTCTCCAGACCCATGTGGGTCAAAATCTGCTGGTGCAGCTGGGAAGTCCTGACCAAGAGCTGTCTGGAGAAATCTTTCAGGTGTCTCATCCGCCCACTGGAACGCAGGAAGACAAAACACATTAGCAAGAAATTATTGAAAAGTTAAATGAAAATTACCTAAAAATAAGCTAAAAAAACATTAATGAGAAATGAGTGGAAATGACCAAATAAATACTAAAAAATAACAAAAAACAAAATCAACTTTAATGCTTAATAGTCTTTGATAATATTTTGATGCCATTTTTTGTCACTATTTACAGATTTTTTTGCAATTTTTAGGCCATTTCTTGCCAGGTTGTTCATTATGGTTTATTTCAGTGTTTTTGAAAGAAATCAAAACAGGATTCTCAGAGGTTTAAATGCTTGTTAAAGGCGTCTGAACGCTGCAAAAGAAAACCGATGTCGATCCACATGGATATAAATTGGAAGTGCAGCACTGGTGTGCAGAGGCATACAAATGTGTGGTGATATATCTAGTTTAGAATCAGAGTTGTAGGTTTAACAGAGTCAGCAGAGAGTGATACCTGTTAAAGAGTTCCTCTTTGTTCAGCCCGGGTTCATCATCACTCACTCTCTCCATAAAGTCACACTCTCTGGATGTCTCATAAACAAACTGCGCCAGGCCAGGAGCCAGCGGCTGCAGCAGCACGCAGATGTGAGGACGGCTGTTGGATTTCAGCCTCTCTGTTGCCACGGCGTCCAGTGCAGCCTCCTCCGGGATGCCTTCAGGTAGATTGTGGGATTGGGAGTTTGAATGGTTTGCAGAGGTGGACCTCAGCATGCTGACCTCGGGGTCTCCGGGCCAGAAGGAGATCTGACTGACTCCAGCTAGAGAGGAGCGAGCAGCATCATCAGTATGTGACCAGTTGTTGTTAACTTACACACTGACAAATATTGACAGTAGAACAAAGTAAAATTAACACAATATTAAGATTTTTCACAAAAGTGTTAAATGTTGGCTGAAGCAAAATCAGATATGTGAGCATTTTTTTTTTACAATTTTTTACAATATCTACTGAAATTCTGTGATTAACTGCAATCTTAAAAAATTAGACCTTAGAGAAAATGTTTTTATGGCATGCCTACATGATGAACAGAGAATCAAAAAAGGCAAAAGTGCATTTTTGCAAAAACCTCACCTCAGTGCAATCAGTTTCATGCATGGCCGAGCGAAGTGTCTGGGCATGTCTTTAATCTCTGACTATAATATATATATATATATATATATATATATATATATATCGAGCACTGACATCTTTTTCTGTTCAAGAATCAATATGTGAAACTCATAACCAAAAATCTCAAAATGGGGAAAGGGATGGAGTCATTTTACAGTAAGGAATCCGCCATGTCATCATGGGTAACAAATGCTTTTTCAGTATTTTTATGGTTAGATTTTTTATTGTATTACTGCTCATGCTTTCCTGTAAAAATATGTATTTGTATTAAGGGCTAACTTAGCCTGACAATCACACTGAACTGCTTTTGTTTTTATTCATACAATATGAGATCACGTTACCATTTTAAACTGCTAAGCAAACTGGAGATCTGGGCGTTGATTCAGATGTCTGGAAGCTTTCCAAAACCTAAATCTGTAAAAAAAGGCTGGGCTTCAAAACTATGTTTCCCTTTTAACTTCTCAACCTCTTTGCGCTATCTAATGTCTCTGTCATTTATCTGAAGTCGCTGCGCCTCTCCTCACCGTTGATGATCATCTTGAGGCAGGTGGCGCAGGGTCTCCTGGAGAAGTACAGCTGACAGTCCGCCAAGGAGGCGCCGTGTTGGATGATGGCTGCCTGTCCTGCGTGGAGTTCAGGTCCTGAACAGTGGAGTCCCACCACCTTACTGTCTCGTACCACCACCAGACCCGTCCTGCGGATCTGGAATACAGCAGATTTTATTACTTAGCAGCAAGAACGCCCGAGTGCTGGAGATCAGTTGTGGAATCGAACTAAATACATTTACTCAAATACTGTACTTTATGAATTCAATGTACTTGTACTATTTTTTCATGCTACTTTATACTTTTACTTCACTACACTTCATAGACAATATTGTAAATTTTACTTAACTACATTTATCTGTGAGCTTTAGTGACTTTATGAATTAAGATTTTTGCATAAAAACATGAGCAGGATCATAAAATATGATGGTTGTTATAAATTAAATGATCAAACAGTTTATACAAGTACAGCCGCCAATTATGATGATAAGCTTTAATTTTATTTCTTTTATATAATTTGAGTTTTGGGCGGGGTGTTACTTTTCGATTTTGTTCATAATTTTGAGCCTTTTCTTCCATTTTTAGGTAATTTTGGGTGTGTTTTAATTTTTTTTTATTTTCGAAGTGTAACGTGTGTTTCCACGTTCTAAAATTTGGGGGGGGGGTTAAATGTTTTTTTTTTTATTATTATTTTTAAAATAATTTTGAGTTTTTGGAAGTATGTTTTTTGGGGTTGTTTTTTTAAAAGATTTTTCTGCATTGGGTACTTTTACTTTACGACCTTTAAGTACAATTTCCTAATTGTACTTACTTTTACTTAAGTACCATTATTAGTGCAGGATTTCTAATTTTAACAGAGTGTTTTTAAAGGGTGCTGCTCGTACTTTTACTCATGTAAAAGATCTGCGTACTTCTTCCACCACTGCTGGAAATGAACTGGAAATCTTACCCAAAAATTTGTGCATTTCATGCTTTACGATTTACATCTCTTGTGCACTAACCTCACTACAGTCATCCTCTTCAGGTTGCCCCTGCGGGAACAGCTCCATCCACAAGCTCAACAATGTAAACAGGTTTACCTTTGACAGCCTGGGGCCATGACCTGGAGGAGGGTCAAAAAATAAGATCATGTTATCCATGCTTTGCTGCCAACATGCCTTCTTTGTGCAAAGGTGTAATTACTGTGGCCGACGTGTGAGTGTAGACTGACGCTAACTTTTCTGAGTGCTACCATACACATTCTTAGACAATACAAAGGTGCTATGTAAAGCTGCATTAGGCTATTTCTGTCACTTACCTTAATTGAATGTTTTTGAAATTAAAGTAAGTATGATCAGGATAATATACTTAGAGTACTGAAAGTAGAGTACCGGACACAGAGAAATCTTAATCAAACAAAACCTTAAAATTATTAGGACAACAAAAAAAATAACAAAACTATCACCCCACCCCCCCAAAAACCTTATTAAAAAACTCTTTAGTTGTCAGGAAAGAGAAAAAACCGCAAATAATTCAAAAACAAATTAAAATATACAATTCAAAAAGAAAAAAAAAATAGAAAAGAACACAAAAATAGAAAAACAACCCTCAAAATGTAAAGAAAAAGAAATTGCCAAAAAAAAAAAAAATTCTAATGAAAAAACAAACAAACAACAACAACAAAAAAAAAAGCCAAAAACTAAGTTTCAAAAACCAATGGGCCCACAAGTTTGGAAGTCATGTTTTCTTTAAATATCAGCCATAAAATATAAACAAAATCCAACCTTTACATATATATATATTCTTTTTTTTTTAATTTTTTAAAAAAAAATTAATTCTATGACTTTTCCAGGCCTGGAAAATGTGATTGTGAAATTCCATGACAGTGGGAACCCAGACTGACACAATCTCTCTCCATACCAGTGGGGGTAGGAAATTAATTTAGGATATTACCACGTAAGACAGTTACTTTTCTGAGATAACCATGATGATTTTTGACATACTGCTACCATAAGTATTTTCTATATAATACATAAGTACCATATTAAGCTGTATTCGGCTCCTCCGCTACCGATAATCATTTGATTTATGGCATACAATAACGGAAGCCTATGTAAGCTAAACCATCACAACAGGAACTCACCTTGTAGTCTGCTGTCACTCTGACTGCAGCTGTCTCTCATATGTCGACCTGGCGTGGACTGGCCCGGAACGGCACGGTTTCTTAACTCGTTTTCTTCCATTCAACCGATAATATTTCGCCCTGGTTCCCAGAATGACAACAACAACTAGCAAGTGGAGACGAGTTCACCCGGTATTGATACTGACCTGGTTTACCGCATCAGGCTAAACTGTAGAATGTGTAAATACTATATCCGGCTACTGCTTTCGAAATAAAAGCCTGAAAGGAGACCCAAATTAGGTATTGAATTCCGCTAAGGACAGAACATCGCTAATTATTATTTAATGAATACATTAATGAATAAATAATAAAAGAATAATTATATAAATTAAAATTAGTAAAATAATCAATTAATTACTTATTGATTATATAAATAATTACTTACATTAATTAATTAAATAGATTTTTGTTTATTTTAACATTATTAAAAGAAAAATATATACACGGGTTTCTTCTAAAATTACCTATTCATATACTTTTTATATGAATATTTATAGAATGTGCTCAACATAATCAAAACGCATAATACTTTAGATTGCTAGACTTATGCTAAGTAAAATTTATGGGTTTATGTTATTTTCTACATTTTCAAAGGAAAATAAATTTTATTGGCTTATATGGATACATATACTTCGGTTTTATGTGTATAAGTAGGTATATGCATATGTTTTACTATTATTGCTTTAAGTTTCTATTCTCCTTGTCTTAGACAGAGCTTTGCTCTTTCATTTGAAAAGTGCTCTTCAAATAAATTTGATGATTGCTATCATTATTATTATTATTATTATTATTATTATTATTATTATTTAAACTTAATGTACAAACAACATAGCTTTGAGAATGTTGCAGGTGCCGATTAAATTAAATATAAGACAGAAATTCTCATATGACATTGACCAAATTCCTTTATCCATCCAGTTCTTGTACAATTATTTGTTTTGAACTGTAACATATATATTATTATATATAAGTGTATTATCCGGTGTTAAGTTGTGATTGTATAAGAGTTTCCTATTCAATGAAACCTGCAGGAAGCTTGACTTTACTTCTGATCGGTTGCTTGACAGAGTTCCGGGTCACTTCCGCAATAACGCGTATATTTGTTAAATGCCCAATGCTTCCAGTAGATGGCTGTAAACTACTTTGATTATCATCCAGATCCCTTAAAACTACAAACACCACCCTGTGAAAAGGCTCTGCTAAAAGTAAAAGTCAAAGAAAATGTTACTTAAATTATAAAAAAAGACAGTATAACCAGAAAAATATACTTAGAGTATTAAAAGTACCCAATGCAAAAAAAAATCTTTAAAAAGCACCCCCCAATTATAAAAAACCCCAAAAGCACACCCAAAAACTCTTAAGTATGAAAAAACAGAAAAAAACATAAACCTAAATTATAAAAACAGATAAAACCCTCAAAGTTGTTTAAAATAAATAACAACAGCAATAATAATAATAACAAACATATAAAAATTTAATTGGAAAAAAACAGAAAAGAATACCCCCCAAAAAAACCTTAAAATATGAAAATTAACACAAAATTAATTAAAAAAGAAGAAATAAAAATTACCCTCAAAGCTATTTTTTTTCAGTCCATTGATTAATCAGCTAATCATTGCTGTTGTGCATTTATAAACTGTTGAGTAATTTAATTTACTACAAATCATAAACTATTTTTTCAAATTAAGTTTTTATCTATTCATTTTGTCTTTTTATCTGTTTTAGTTTTTGTCATTTATATTCTTCATACATGCTTATTTCATAAAGACTTGCTGTTACGCTATTATCATGTACATGATGTTTTTCACAAGTTCATTTTGTCAATTAAAAAAAATCAGAAATAATGATAAACTGTAGAAAAACAGCCCACATAAAAACTAAAAACTATTTCAAAAAAAAGAAAAGAAAAATAAACTTGAATATATATATAACAACAGTTGATTATAAATACAATGACTACAAACACGAACAATAGCAATGTTACGGATGAGATATGACCAACTCTTCGTATTTGGTTACTCACCGTTTTTGTTTGATAATCTTGAGTCCTGTTGATCAACTGTAGGATGTTAGGAGAGTTGCTGTTATGCTGAGCTGATTTATCACATTGAAACAAAATTAAATGACCCTAAAATAAAACAAGCCTTTTTAAAACAAAGTTTAAATAAATAAGGGAGAAAAAAACATATTTATCAAACAATAAAACTGAGATTTGATGAAAAACATGACAGTTGAACACTGTATCCTCTTCAGTGTCTTCCCCTCTGACTCTTTTCACACACCTGCCTTTAATGAGGGGATCCTAACATGCCAGGGCAGGTGATGCATTCAAGTGATGCCCCCAAAAAAGGGAAATTAAAAAAGGCTTGCAAGAAATGTCTCTAACAAGAAACATGACATGATTTTAACATTAATGTTTCAAGTCTAATTTCATGGCGAGGAGTATGTATGTCTACCTTAGTGCAAAATATCCATTTTAGGGAAACAAAGCTGATTTTTGAGTTATTTATTTTTTCACATAAACATGTAATTCCATTACTAAATATAAAAAAACATGTCAGTTATGTAACAGCAGAAAAAACAGCTATATAATTCCTAATATTTTAATGCTGATCACCTCAAAATTGTGCGAGGAACTGAATTTAAACCAAATTACCAGTTTTAAAAAGCTGTCCTTTGCAAACCAAAGTAAAACAAAGCACAATAAAATTATACTTTTGTCGTAATACAGGATGCAAAAAACTATATTTTCTAGTTTGCTTTGCCTATGAAACAAGACTGTAAACCTTCTCCTCAGTTCAATAAAACATTATCTTCCACAGAAACCTACCTCAGTGAATCTGTCATGGTTTTCTAACCCGAATGAAGCTGCATTGATAATAAAAAGAAACTAAAATGGTTCCATCAAGCATCAAGAAATAGAAAGCTAACAGAGGAAACAGAAACTGACCGGCTGCCAGACGACCTACTCAATAACAGTTGTCTCTCCACAACACCCCGTGATGCATAATAAAATAACAAGGAACTGCAGGCAGTTTTTGGTCATCACAGGCCAACGATAACAGAGTATAAAAAACATGAACAGTGTTCATACTGCTTTAGCTTGCAGTGCCTTGTGCGTTTTCTCCATCAGAAAGTGTGATAAATTCCCACTGTAATATTAAAAGAGTAATTTTGGTCTTACCGAGTTTGCTGCGTAGCCAGTTTGTTTCTTTGCCCCTATAACATTAGCAAACAGATGGACAGTTACCTTGGGTCAGTATGTTGAAGGTCCCAGTGTAATAAGATATATAAGTTTACATAAAGAGTCTTACCACCTGCCTCAGATACATTATGCAACTTTTACACTTGCAAAGGGAGGTAAAAGAGCTGCTAGAGATGTAACAGTGCCTAAAATGTTAACTGTCGCTAGCTTAGTTTTTTTATAGTCTTCCCTTCCAAAGCGTTGAAATAATCTGAACAAATACTGTTTAATTAGCAACTAACATTTCTTAAGGTGCAACAGAGTGAGAATTTAAGTCAAGAAGAATGAACATACAAAAGAAAACAAACTTGAGTAAAAAAAAAAATCCCACAATAACTTTGAACTTCAAAAATGGACATCAGTGATACTCAACTTGCTTTACTATAGGGGACGCTTTTGTAAAATAACAGCAGGCCAGGGGACAGACACAGCAGACCCATTAGTCTTTCTAGGATTTTAGGACATTTCTAGGATTTTAGGATGATTTTAACATTGTAGGAGGGTTCTGGGAGTTTAAAAAGTTTCTTGGATTCTGGGACGTTTGTACGAATTCAGGAAACTTATTGGACTTTAAGACATTTCTATGATTTGAGGACTTGAGTTTTAGGACATTAGGGGCTTGCAGGGGATCCTCCACTGGTCCCTTTCTTGATAAAAAAAACTCTTTTTTGATGCTGTTTTAAGCATTCTGGCACCTGATGTAACACTAAAAAAACAATCCCTACTGTGATCACTTTATTATCATAGTGAATTAAAAAATGGTTGGGGGGGGGCACCCGGCACCCTATCAGGTGCCAGTTTTGGTGTGTGGGCTGTAAGTTGAGTATCACTGATGTGCAGAATATCAGCTAAGAGAACAATGAGGTTAAACACATCCAGGAGCTTCTATTGCCAGAACACAAAGAAATGGAAAGCAGATCTAACTCACAGATGTGTTTAAGTACAAGGGTACTTATGTGCTGGCCAGTGCAACTCAGTTATCAAAGCTTTCCAAATAAAAATCTCTTTCAGGCCCCCAAAGACTCAGACATCTAAACTAGTTTCTGACTCCCTCCAGGTTTCTGGTCTCCCATATGAACTTTTCCAGCAGTAAAGGAGGACCCGTCAGAACCTGTCAGCACTGGCTCAAATAAGAAACAAAAATTCAAGTATACATTCAGCATGTAAAGACTACAACGCAGTGTGACAGAAAAAGGCGCCATGACTTTGTCGAATGACTTCCACAGGAATTGGCCAAACTTCAGATCACCGATAACGCTGCTTAAAAAAAAAGTCCATGTGCTGCAAATATGCCAACAAGTGCCTCAGCCTATGTAAATCAACATAAAGCTTTATCTAAGGAATGTGATCCAACCTGAAGCTTTTGCAGCAGAGTCACACAGGCATATCCACTTGGTCCAAATAGATTTTATAAATTGTAAGAGTCCCGCTCAGTTCTTGAAGGCTCCGCAGCGGCTTGCTCTGCTGATAAACTCCTTGAGCATCGCCCCGTCCACCTGCCAGAAGGCTCCAGTCTGAGTCACCTGAGTCAGATGGTTTACACAAAACCGAAAACAAAATACTTCGAGGTCCTAGAAAAAGAAATGATATGAGGTAGGATAAGAATATGCAAAATGTAATTTACAGTGGTAGAAGTATTCAGATCCTTTACTTTAGTAAAAGTACTAATAGCACCCTGTTACAAATAAAAGTCCTGCAAGTCCTACCCAAAAAAAAAGTTCAAAAGAACAAAACAAACAAATCTAATAAAACTAAAAACACCATAACACCCAAATTATTTTTTTAAAGGCAAAAAACATCCTAGTACAAAACATAAAAAAAAAAGAAAAAACGAAAATGATTAAAAAAAAAAAAACCCAACCAAAACTCAAAATTAGTAAACAAAACTTCACGTTTCTAAACATTTCACATGCTTGTGTTTTTCTGGGCTTTTCAAAGAAAGAAATGAAAACTGCTGTGGCCAGTTACACTAAATATAGACATCAACACACAACACAACACTTCACCTGCAAGACTGAGACAACTCTGCCTTTGCACTGAACATTTCTCTGACGAGGATTACACAAACACATCCCCAAATAATCGTCAGAGACACCGGAGAGAACTGCTGTTACCAGCAATCAAGGAAAAATTACACTAAACACCTGGAAACACATAAAATGAACTATTACACCTTTACGTGGTGGCACAGTGTTGCAGTCTGCTGAGTATACTGTACCTCTGCATCATATCGTATGGCTGCAGACAGCAGGGTGAAGGCGTTTTCTACCGTGATTCCTCTCTTGATGATCTGCTGACACAGACGTTTCAGGCGGTTTTCACAGTAAGACGTGGCCAAGTCCAACAGACCTGCAGCCAACACACAAACACATATAGGGGAAGGGAGAAATAGATCCAATTACAAACTAGACAACTGAGAAAACGTAGTATTTGACCACTGTATGTGTGCTAACCGATGGCATCCTCAGGCGGCAGGTCGACAGTGTCTGTGTAGAGAAACTGCAGAAAGGATCTGTAGACGGGGTATGAGAACTGGCCAATCTCGATCACATCCTGCTGATCCTCCGTCCACTGGGAGCGAAACATGGAGCGGAAGTGCTCACACCTACTCAAAGAACAAAACACCATCAATTGTTAACGTTCAATAATTTAGCATGACTCAGGGTTCCCACACATTTTCAGGGACAACATTTCAAAACTTTTCCATAGCTTTTCAAGGACCCATGACAATTTTTTATTGCCCCACTTGACAGGTGTTTTCCAAGCATATCGGATTCAGACTTACTTTAAGTTAGCTGACATACATGATAACATACAAGGACAGACGGGACACGGGGAGCAAATGGAGAAATGTACGTGACGGTGAACAAAACGCCATATCACTGCACATCATTTCCATCATGTTACATTACATGGAAGATTATCAACAGAGGATTACTTTACAAATTTCATTACACAAAACAAAATTTTCATGATTTTTGATCCTTTAAAAGCTGGAACGACATCGATTGTCTTGTGCTGCGTTCAGACTCTTACAGATGTTTTGAGCGCTGAGTGATTTTCTTACTTTTTACTAACTAGTGGCATTTTTTGGGGATTTTTCCTCTCATAAGTTGCTTGTTGCCTTTTTCCCATTTTTGAAAAAAATCGACCCAGTTTACTCAGGTTTCAAAGGGTTAAAAATTCAATGACTCCCCAAATTTTAAATTATTTTTTTTACTTATTCCATGACTTTTGCATGCCTTGAAAATTTGTTTGTTAATTTTCATAACCTTTCCGGGTTTTTCATGACCGTACGAACCCTGATTATTGCATTTTTGTAATATCTTTGCTTTACATGCACATGGACAGACGCACCTGATCTTCAGCACAGCTTTGTGAACGTGGATGCATTTGCCGTCGACGCTGAATTTAAGGTCAGCCGTCTCTGGACTGTCAAACTCTTTCCTCAGAGCCTCGGCAACAGTCAGGAAGTCATCATGTTCTAGAAATAAAGCAGAATACAGTAATTATGATTTAAAAAACAGATTTAAAAGTTTACCAAAAAAAGGTTGAGGATAGCATCTTCTCTGATTTGCTCTCACCCATAGACATGAGCCTCCACATGACGGATGGCGTGGCGAAGCATGCGAAGACATCATCCGTGTTCATGAAGTGCGTGAGGTGTGGCATGACGATGGATTGGCCTCGACACTGACCCCACATGTACACCTTGAGGACAAACAATAATTCAGAGGCAATTCTGTGTCGATATCATGGATTACTGAGATCAGGGTTCCCACACACTGTCATGGACAACATTTTAAAACTTTCTTTAACTTCTCAAGGACCCAAAATATTTTTTGCTCTTGCCCCACTTGCCTGGAGTTTTTCAAAATATGAGATTCAAACTCTATGCAAACAAAATATTAACATCCACTGATGTTTTCAAGGACCCTCGTAAAATTACAAATCCAATGATAATTTCTGCTTTTACAGTTTCTGGCTATGATCACTTTGTTCCTGGTAATTTTGACAATTTCTAAAGAAAACATGTGTTTTAAAAACATATGAAAATAAAACACCCAAAATTTGTAAGAAAAAAATCAGAAATTAATAGCACTGACTTGATGAAAGTCCCAGGTCAACATCAGAAAAACAGTGATGACACTGAAGACAAGATGAACTACATGTTCACCCACCTGCCCACTTTGGGTCTTGGCGGCTGAAGTGTGTGTTGAATGGCATGCTGCAACCTCTACAATCCTGTTAACAAGAAATATGTTAACAAATGTGCATATTTTCATTTTTAAAAATGTACTTACAACTACATTAGACCTCAGATGCATCCCAAAAAATAAGAACGACCACCTTTTTTTAAGAAGAAAAAAAAACATGCTTTTCAAACCCACTGGTTTCTTTAAAAATACATTTTTAATTTTTAAGAAAAGAGAAAAAAAACCTGCATTTTTTTTTCCATTTTCTATAAAAAGCAGAACGATTTTTAAAAAAGTTTTCTATAAAGAAATAAACAAAAAATTTACAGAAAAAAAATCCCAAAATGATTTAAAGAAAAAAATAATTGCCAAGTTTCTTTAGAGACAACATGCCTTTCAAACCCATGAGTCTGTGGATTTGGAAGGCACATGCACAAGCTACGATGCATCGTCAGCTACAGAAAATATATTCAACATTATGTTACATTAATGTAATCTAATTCATTACACACAGCACATTTTCATGATTTCTTCCAAAACTTTCAATGATAAAGTTCAATGACTTAATGGGCTTTATAAATAAAACTGACTTGACTTGACACAAGGACAAGACTTAAGTGAGGGAAATGTTGATGCAATTTAAGAGATTTGGGATGCATGCCAGCAGGAAGTTGAGGTACAGAGGCTGGAAATGAGTTCAGGAAGCGGAAGTCTTAACAGGATGGGAAGAATGTCCCCATCGATTCTCCAAACACAAGATATCAGACCCTCCTTCTCCCCTTACCTCTCTTTGTCAGCCATGATCTGCACTGGGCTGAGGTGGTTGCTCTTGTTGCCGGTTCCCAGCTGACCGTAGGTGTTTGCTCCCCAGGCGTACAGCAGCCCTTCATCTGTCAGAGCCAGGCAGTGACTGTAGCCCGCTACGATCTGAAAAACACCTGAGTCATGAGTGAGTCACGCAGAGAGACGAGGACCAACCCTGGCCTGGCTTGTTGTCTTACCTGTTGAATACACAGCCCTTGGAGTGCAGCAAGGCGGCAGGGTGTCAGCTGGTTTCCATTGTTTCCTATACCAAGCTGCCCGTTACCGTTGTAGCCCCAGCCATAAACCTGGATGAACAGAAACAATACAATTACAAAGTGGTTCCAAACGTGTGGGTCACGGCCCACAAGCGGGTAACAAGTCTATTCTGAATGGACCGCAAGTGACTTGTTGCCATGTTAAGCTTGTGAGACACGCTTTATTTCTAAGTGCAGTGAATTTGCAGCACAGAGCTTTTAGGTTAGCTTTTTGGTTAGACCTAAGGGACTGTTCTTTGTTTATCAATGGAGGGGTGTTGCTGTTTTTTTTTTACCCTCCCTAGAGCGAGAGATGTTTACCCTTGAGCCTCCCTGAATGACTCGGTGAAAGTGCATGGAGCGTTTGTCCCACATGATGTGTTGAAGAGCCCTTGGAAACTTAAAAATGCAATAATTTATGTTTTTACAGTTTCTGACTAAGATAAATGGTGTCATTCTGACAATTTTTGAAGAAAACATGCCTTTCCAAATTTTGGCAAACCCGCAGTTTTGGAAGGCATGTATCTTAAAAAAAAAAAGAAAAAAAAAAGTCACCAAAATGTTTAAATGAAAAAAAGATCACCAAACTTTTAAGAAGAAAAATAAATCACCAAAAAGTTTTAGAGAAAAAAAAAATTGCCAAAACTTTTAGAGAAAAAGAAAAACAAATTTAAAAATTAAAATTTAAAAATAAAATAAAAAAGCTACCTTTTGAAAAAGCACCAAAATAATTAAAAAAAACCTGCCAAAATTCTTTTCAAGAAAACATGTCTTCCAAACCTATTTTTTAACACTCCAAATTTGGCTGGGTGGTTAGACTCATTACACATTTGTTTTTACTTGACCCAGACTTTAAGATAACATGCCAACTCCACCTCTCCATTGTCGATCAGAGCCATCGAGGAGGTCTGTCCACATGTGATTCCCACCACAGTCTTGCTCTGCAGGCACCCAGTCACCTTCCTGGGGTAGGGCTGGTTGGCTGTGGAGCCTGAGCCAATCTGGCCACAGTTATTGTAACCCCATGCAAAGACCTGGGGGGGCGGGGAGGCAGATCAGGACCAGGGATACAAAAACATGTAATGGTAAAGTTTAGGGAAGACGAATTCCTCTGTTTCACAATTATTATGTCATGTTTAAACATGCATGCATGGATTTTGGATTTAAGTACTTTCAACGAGACAAGACAATTTCACATACATGATTAACATATACATAACACTGTGAAACCCTTCTTTACAGCTGATATTATTTAACTTGCAACCGCCTTTCCAGCTTGCCAAACACACGGCTTAATTAGGTTTAAGGCCCTGGGGTTAAAAATAAGCTGCTTAGTGTGACACTAGCAGAGCTGGAGGTGGCTACGTCAAGGTGTTCAAGTGACCTATCTGTACCTGAACATTAAATACAAACATATCAATACCTGTAAATGTGCTGTCCCTGCTTTATGAAAAAAAATATAGCTTTTCTTTAATTAAATTATGTGGCCAACTATGCTGTACTAAAACTCACATGGGAATGCCAACATCTATCACAAACCCATACAAATGTTTTAAGGGATAGTTTAGTTTCTCTGAAGTGTGGTTGTATGAGGTTCTGTGTGTCACATACAGTAGATGACAGTGTGCACGGCCAAACCTAGTCCAACACAGAAACTAAGCAACATACTGCAACAGAATGTATTTTAGCCTCCTAAAAAAGTCTCCCCTAAAAACATCAATATTAGTTTAAATGTACGCTATATTGAGAGTGTTTTTAGTGCTTAACCTTTCTGCAAGACTGCCATTTTGACGGGGAAGCCGTTAATTTCGCTTTAGCTTCCGATCTACGCTCTCTTCACAGCCACCAGACCCCATTGACAAGAAAAGTAATTTTAGCTCGACATCAACATGCTGGTGAATGTTGTAGAGTTATGAAAACAACAACTACCTCTCCATCCTGAGTCAGAGCCATGGAGTGGTGCGAGCCACACGCCACTTCTTTCACCCTCTTGTTCTGTGGGCTGGTGTTCACCAGCAGCGGGGACAGTCCCTGGTTAGTCGTCCCATTCCCCAGCTGACTGTAGCCATTGTGTCCCCAAGCATACAACTGTCCATCTGCAAGAATCAAACACAAAGATTGCACAACAAGTCTCAATCAGAAGGGTTTGTGAGTCCAGACTCTAAGATAAAGAACTGTGGACGCTGAACTGTATAATAAGCACTAGTCATTCATATTTACTTGCTTATCTTAAAAGAACAGCATTCAGTTTTACCCTTAATATTATACAATGCCTTTGATTTATATCTGATAGGAGCACTTATCTTTGAGAAAGTTAAAGGTGAGAGGAAAAACATGGTATGAGCAGATGATTTACAGACTAAATGATTATTACAGTGTGCATAAATTAGTACCTACCCTCTGTAGCCAACAGGACATGAGGCCCACTTCCATAGCTCAGGCTCACTACCTTCTTCCCCCGCAAAATGTCCAGTTTCTTCGGCACAATGGTGCTCAGACTGTCTCCTGTACCGAGGCAGCTACTGCTGTTCAATCCAAACCCAAATACCTGTATCACACACACAAACACACACATCTTAACACACAAAAGGTATTCTTTTTCCCAGTAACTTTACAACAAACAGGCAAAAGAAGGGACAGAGAAATCTGATAATGCAATGTGATACAAACTACATACAAATGTGCAGGTGCTGTGCACAAGTCTTAGGCCATCATAGATTTGTTGTCTTAGCAAAGTTGTATTTTCTGTATGTTCTGGTGATATTTTACGAAAGAGACGAGTGAGAAATAAATATGTATGATCAGTATAACCTTGCTAAAATAACTAAGTTTAAAATGGCCTAAGACTTACTGCACTACTGTGCACGTACCACAATGAAGTGTGACACATGACTTGTGTAACTTGTGATTACATGGTGTTATAGTGGTGTACTGATAAGTTTTGTGCCTACATCCCAGTCAGGAATGGAGAATAAAAACAATGTTTCCTGCAGTGTTTTATGGCAGAGATTTGATTTGTTTTAAAAGCTTTAAATGTGAGACAGATGAAGACTTTCCAAAGAGGCAGGAGACACTGATGCCTCACACACTCCTCACCTCACTGGCATGTGTAATGTAGATGGCTTCATTAGCGGACGTCCCAAAAACACAGGCCTGTCGGATTGTGGCCAGTTCCTCAGCGCTCAGCAGAGAGAACAGAGGCCACTTACTGACGTCCACCATGGCGCCCACAAAACTAAGCCTTCCTTGTCGAGGAGGAGCGGTCAGGGCTGACGGGGGTGAGGAGGGAGGAATAGGAGGGGGTTGACGAGGAGAAGGGAGGGCGTGAGGAGGTGATGCTGGAGGAGGTGGGGAGCAAGGACTAGAACCATCCCTGCTGACACTTCAGAGAGGACAAGATGAGAGATGAGACATGAAACCACTCTCTATTTAAAAGTGTCAACTCACAGAAATAACACATGAAAAAAATTCTACTAACAGACGAGGCTTTATTAACTAGTAGAAGACTTATTTCACAGATAAAAACATTTTTGTATTGCTGGCTCTTGTGGTCAGTTCAATGTTACATTTTTTTAATAAAATAATCCTGTAAATAGTTTTTCTTTCATTTCTGATTTCAAATAGCAGTTTGTTGTATTTTAACAATACACTAAACACAGCAAAAAGGCATCACTATCACACTTATAACAATATCTGTTCATTAAGTGCAGGTAATATCGTTATTGCGACATTCAGTGTTATCGCATATTGCATTTTTTCTCATATCGTGCAGCCCTAATGCCTGGTTTAAGCTCATGAAAATGAATCATGACATGCAGTCAAAGCAACACAAGAAATCTATACTAGCAAAGCTTTATGCTTCTTATACCTGTCTGCATTTAAAAAAGACAAGATTCAACAGAAAAATCTATCAGTTTAAATTATTCTTGCTTCAAGGCCAATGTTAGGTAACTTGTTCAGCAGCCATGACTCATTACTTTGCTTAACCAAAGCCACCCTTAAATTCGGCATATATAACATGTCTTCACATGTCACCTATAGTGATTTAGGGTCATAGACTTCCCTATGACAGACCTAACTGTAGAGTATACGTATCAGAAAGTGCTGAGCACATTTACAGTTTTGTTGTGTGTTTAAATTATAACAAAACGCTACCAGACGTATTAACGTGGCTCACAAGGATTAAGAAAAGCAAATGAGTCATATATTAGATATGCTAGCTTGTAGCTTACAAGCAGGGAAACTTTAAAATTGCTAAATTTTTGATTGGAGCTCGGCAATGCGTTTACTCTATAAAAGCTGGCCAAAACACACCACAGAGCACTGACAGCGAGATAAAACTACCTTAGGTAGCTCAATCTTATCATACTCGGCTATTTATACAAAAAAAAATCATTTTAGCCATTTGTCAAGGCACAGCAGTGAGCTAACTGGTGCTGAAGCTACTGTACGACGCCGAAGTTCGCTTCCGATTCGCAGCTTCAGATTCAGCAGTTAAGGGGAGCCTTACAGGAAAAGTAACTTGCATTGATTATCGACAAATCCTCTGCATTTTGTATCTGTTACTGTTGTAAAAGCATGTTAGACAGTTAAAGTAAAGCCTCAACGCTGTCTGAAACCCACCTCCACATTTTAAAACCTTTATTATATTTGTGAAAAAGCAAAAAGAGGACGATTACACTGCTTGTTTGCTCATGTTGACTACATTAGACCAGGTCCAGAATAAAAACCACTCTAACTAGACAAGTCAAACCTGGACTAGATTATCACAGAGAGGCAAAAATATTATTTAAAACGTTTTTTAGAGTTGTGAAACCTTTATTTTATTTGTGAAAATGCAAAAAGAAATTCACTGCTTAAATAATAGTCTACATTAGACCTGGTCCAGATAAAAAAAAAAAGAGAAAAAAACCCACTATACCTAGACAAGTCAAACCTAGAGTAGATTATCATAGAGATGATAAATATTATTTAATATACTGTTTTTTATTTGTGAATTAGCAAAAAAAGAAAGGAATATTCCACTGTTCATTTAAAGACTAGACCACATTACAACACATCAGATTAAAAATCCACTAAACCTAAACAGGCCAGATCTGGACAAGATTATCCTACAGAGGCTGAATATTATTTAAAACACGGTTTCAGATGATGTGAAAGTTTATTTTATTTGTGAAAACGCAAAAAGGAAAGGTTTCGCTGTTTTTTATTTGTACGAAAACTACATTAGACCAAGTCAAGATCAAAGTCCACTATACCTCGACAGGTCAAATCTGGACTAGATTGTCCCAGAAAGCCTGAATATTATTTAAAACACTGTTCCAGATGTGTGAAATCTTTACTTTATTTGCGAAAAGGCGGAAAAAAGGTAACTTTCTTAAAAGGTAGATCAACCTGCACTGTATTTCTCTGTCAAAAACCACTACATTTTGACAGGTCAGATCTGAACTAGATTATCCTAGAACGGCTTAAGCGTTTGTAAAAGACAATATCAGATTTGTGAAACCTTTATTTTACTTGTTAAAACGCAAAAAGGGTGGATTTCACCGCATTTTTTTTCAACCAAAAACACTAAACCTGGTCTCTGTCTTCAACTCTATTCTAACACAGATCAAATAGATTATTCCAGAGAGGCTGAATATTTTTAAAACACAGTTTCAATTTTTTAAAACCTTTTGTTCTATTTGAGAAAATGCAAAACAGTAACATTTTACTGAAAAGAAGAAAGCCTCCTGCTGAATCGAAAGCTAACTTCAGCGTCGTAAACTAACTGGTACTGAAGCTACTGTGTGGTAAACAAAAGAAGCTAGTGGCTAAATAAGGCGCTTTCCTGGGCTCTTCCTACCTAAAGCATCGCTCCATGACAACAAGTCAACTGAGAAAAGACAGACAAAGACATTCGTTACAATGTCGCTACCAGAAAGGACACCCTCGTCAACAAAATGTAAAGTAAGATACAAAGTTACCGGACTGAGATCGTTTTCCCGGTGTTGACAGAAAAGCTGCCTCATAGAAGTCTGTCTGAATTCTTCTTCTTCGTCTGCAGTATTTCCGGCAGAGCAGACTACGCATTGGCGTATTGCTGCCCCCTCCGGCCACTGGTTGAACAGCTGGTGTACATTTACATGTACATTTACTCAAGAACTGTACTTGAGTATGAATTTGAGGTAGTTGTACTTTACTTGAGTGTTTTATTTTCATCCCACTTATACTTTTACCCCACTACATTTCAGAGGAAAAAAAATAATTTGCATCAGAGCATAACAAGAGTAAAAATATTATGTTTTGTAAAAAAAAAACAAAAAACTTCACAGTTTATACAAGTACAGCTGTAATGATTGGTTGATTAATCTGTCAATGGATAGAAAATGAATTTCCAAATGAAAAACATTCAATGTTGTTGTTCTTTTTAAAATAATAATAATAATATTTTTGAGATGTCCGGAGGTGTTTTTTCCCCCTTTTTTTTAATCATTTTAATCGTTTCTTCTTTTTGATCATTAACAATTTTCGAGTGATGCTTTTTTCTATTTTTTATTGTTGTCTTTTTTTTATAATTTAGAGTTTTGGCTGAGGTTCTTTTATTTTGAGGCATTTGGGGTCATTAAAAATATATTTTTTAAAGAGTTTATGGGTGTGTTTTATTAAAATAATTTTCAAGTTTTGGGTGTTTTTGTCTTTCACCTTTAAAAAATATATAATTTTAAGGTTTTGGTGTATGTGTTTGTTTTTTAAGATTTATGCATTTGGATACTTTTACTTCTTACACTTAGAGTACATTTTTCTGATTGTACTTTCTTACTTTTACTTAAGTCACATTTTCAGTTCACCTGTAAAAGAGTATTTTCACACGGTGGTATGAGTGCTTTTACCACTAGTGGTCAGTAAATTAAAGTACATTTACTTAAGTACTGTACTTAAGTACAGATTTTGAGTGTCTGCATTTTACTTGATTTATAAACGATAACAATTATTTGATGTCATAAAATTTAAGAATCTATTTTGTCAAGAATTTACCCCGATAAGGGGGTTTGGGTTAAAACCTGTGTATAAAAATATAGGAAAACTATGCACAGTCATATTTTAACAACACTAAAACCTGAGCTTTCATTCACCATTTGTTTATTGTTTGCACACATTGATATTACAGCATATTAGCATTATAGTCATACATATATAAGACTAAGATCCACAACATATCAAAAGTAATTGATGAAACAAAAAGTTAAGAAAATAAGATCACTAAGTATCAATAATTCAGCCAAGAAACTAAATTATTTCTCCAGCAAAGAAATATTGTTCACTGTCACCATGACAACAGTTACAGTACAAAGATCCATAGATTGGACCAAGGAAACTAAAAACATTGCAACTTTTTAGTTTCCTTGAATCGGACAGGGCTGTAACTGATCAGCAGAGTCGAGGAGAAACAATACAATAAACTTAAATCAACCAAAATTGTACTTGTTTACTATTACTGTAAAAATAAAGAAAAAGTATAGAGTCAATTTGGTTGTGCAACATTTTTGTACATTTGAAACAACATCTGGTCCGAGTTGTACAATAATGATAATAATTTGAAAATATTTGTTAATTATAAATAATTATTTGGTTGACTGGATATTGTAGATATTCAGAAAAAAAGCCCCTAAAAAAGCAATAAGAAAAAAAAGGTAAATTATAGTGTACTGAGGGAGGAAACCCTTCAAAAAACAATATTATTGTAAGACCAGTTTTCAAATCAAGGATTAAAGAAAAAGAAATCTGACTTTAATCCTCATTCAAAAATTCTGATTTTGTATGTAATTTCAGAACTATTTATATATATTTATTTAACAACTGATCAAGTTTAACCCTTTAAAACTTGGGCAGACTGGCTTGATATATTTCAAAATCATGGAAGAAGCGGCGATGAGCAAATTAAGAAGAAATGTCCCAGAAATTAGGAAGAAATTGTAAAAAGTACAAGAAAACTACCTGAACATTGGCCAAAAAAAAGTAAATCCAACTATTTATCAGAAAAGTAAAAAAACAAACAAACAAAACACATGCACACACACAAAAACCAAAAAAGGACAAAACAACAACACAGAACATAGATATGACCTGAAAAAAATGCTGAGAAATAATAATAATTCTATAAAAATAATTTTAAATATCAGATTTTGACCATTTTAAATATCACTCTCTGGAAATGTTTCCTACCTTTTAAAAAAATAATTTTTTCAAGCTACTAATTTCTTGCAATTTCTTGGACATTTCTTAGACAACTTGCCTTTTTTCCCCATGTTTTTGAAAGAAATATCACCAATTTGCTCAGCGTTCAGAAGTTCAAATACAACCAGAAAAGTGATCCAGGTTTCAAAGGGTGAAATAAAGTTTTAATCCTCTTCAGGAGTTATGGATTTCATGTTTATGTGGTTATAATTCTCAAGTCTGTGATCATCCATTACAGTCCACACTGCGCTCAACAAGCCAAGAGTTTGCACAGGAGCTCTTTTGACCCCCTTTGTGTTTTCTGTTCAAGGCACCTTCAGCCTGTTAACATGCTGTTTTTAACATTATCTAACATACAGACACTACAGCTTTGTTGAACGCACCCTGTATTTTTAATCTATGGCAGAATGGGCACACTGGCACTTTGATGGCTAATCACATGATTACTTTGGGGAAACAAATAAGGCTCAAGCATACGCACACACACGCACACATGCACGCATTCACACATGCACATACACACAAACACACACACCTCAAATGACAGGAGCCCTAGTTATACTACTACATATTTAAACCCCAGCAGTCAGAAATATTTTGACTATCCAAGTGTGCTGGGTCCAAATTAGCATGTACACACAAACACACACCTGCACAGACACACCCAAATAGACACCAATGGCATGTCAATAAGCACAGTATTGACATGACTGGGAGTTACGACAGGTAAACATCTGAGATTTTTTTTTTTTGCTTTCAGCTTCAGTCAAACTAAATCTCCGATCTTTTGGTGCTTTTCAGTCACATCATATGAAGTACCATAGCAACGTAACAACACTAATATTCATCCACTAATAGTATTTTGGCCATTGACAAAATAAAAGACAACTGATTCAATAGTATAGTTTGGCCAGGAGTTTTTACACAAACTGCACAACTACAGTAAGGAGACATCATGGTCACAAAGGTCAAACAGCTAACCCTGTTTTGTTCGTGTGACCTCCAGCCAAATACAATATAACATATCAGACCTGTTAACAACTATATGTCAAAAGTACACTGAGCTGCTCAACTCAAAATAATCATTTTTGTTTTAAACCCAAAAACTCTGAAATCACCCTGAAAACTGCAGAAAAGGTCTTTTATAGCCCTGAAAATGTCTTAAATAACCCTGGAAAGTTTTCAATAACCCCGAAACGTATCTAATAACTGTGAAGAGTTTTTAAAACCCCAATCAGTCTTAAAAATTCCAGAAAAGTCTTTAAACCCCTGAAAAGTTTTTAAAAACAACAAAAAGTCCTTAATATTATCGAAAAGTTTTTAATATCCCCAAAGAGTCTTTAACATTCCCAAAAAGTCTTTAATATCCCCGATTAATATCCCTGAAGTCATTAATATCCACGAAAAGTCTTTGAAATTCCCTGAAAAGTTTTCAATATCCACAAAAAGTCCTTAACAACCCCGACAATTCTTCAGAATTCCAGAAAATTCATGAATAATTCTACAAAGGCTTTAAAAAGCAGAGTCCTCGCAGACAAGAAAGACTTTTTATGGACAATAAAACAAGACTTTTCAGAAATATTAAAGACTTTTTGTTATTAAATATTTCTGAGGGGTTATTAAATACCTTTTGAGGATACTGAAGTGTTTTCAAGGTTATTAAAATTGTGTGTGTGTGTGTGTGTGTGGGGGGTGTATTAAAGACTTTTCATGAAGACTTTTCATAAATATTAAAAACTTTTCATGGTTATGACAGACTTTTAGGGATACATTGCATTATTAAAGATTTTTGAGGGGATATTTAAGACTTTTCAAAGTTATTAAAGGCTTTTCTGGATTATTTAAGACTTATTAGTATCATTAAAGACTTTTTGAGGTTACTGAAGACTTTTCAGTGACAAAGACTTTTCGGGGTTAATTTTACATCGATAACTGCTGGACGACCACATCTCCACCCCGCTCAATCTTGGCAAAGGTGCTGGAAGCATCAATGAGTCCAACCTGATAAAAAAAAGATTTCTGCATACTATTGTTTGAGCTTTCGGTCTATCAGACCTTCATCAGAGCACGCGTGACGTAGTAACTGACAGTCAGAAATCTTTTCTTTTCATTTTACTTAAATTCAGTGCTTTAGGGAAGCTGAATTTGAAGACAAATGGTAGAAAATGAGAAATGGTTCTGAAAATTAAGGCTTTGGGAACTGAATGAAGATCAAAATAAAGCTTGAAGACAAACCACAGAATACAGACAATGATAAGTGCAGAAATACTATTTGGCCTGGGAAGTGCACACAATTAATAAATGAAAGAACATAAGTAAATGATAAATGAAAGAAAAAAACAGTTTAGCATGAACATTTGTAGCTCTGTTGCTGCACTCTGAATATTAAGCCTCACTGGAGTTGGGTGTACTTTTACTACAACTAATATCCCATACCATTGAAAAAAATGTTTGTTTTTTAACAGTTATTTCAGTGTTTTTTTTTTCATGAACTACAGCTACTTCTTCTAATGTTGGGCAGGAAAAACGTGTGAAAATCCCAAGAGGATATTATTACTACAATGTTAAAGTCAAATATAGAAAGTAGAGAGCCATAAAGAATCACAGATCAGTCAATTCACTATGAGGATATTACAGAGTATATTACAGAGCAGCGAGTCCTCAGTCTGAAACCAGACCAGGTCCAGCACTCTTTCATACATGCACAGCTATTTTTAAACACTTTGTGATCTACAGGTAGAATCATACAGCTCCTTTTTTACTATAATTACAGCATTTTAAAGATTGTCCACTACGTTTGGTACCAAGATCACCGTTTCTAACCTGAGTCTTTCATGGAGACGGAAACTCACACCTCCATTCTCTTCATCTCTTCTCTCTTAAAGTTTGGGATCATAATCCTAAAGGGGGACTTTTGGTAACTGCATTGCTTCACTATATGTTATTATTATTCATAATGATTTAACACCCTGCTCTTTCTGTGAAAGCTGGAGGCCGGTTTTGTTTTTTGGCACTACATAGAGAACAGCAGACTGAACACAGCACAGCACAGGTACACAGAGACAGACTGGGGACGTCTAAGTCCAACTGCTATTAATCTCCCTAAAGAGATAAAAGATGATAGCCAGAGTGTGCTCAGGTCGGCCTGAGACACCTGAATACTAGAAACACATGCACTTAGGACTGACAGTTTGAAAGGGTTGGTTTGGTGCAAGGAGGTGGTGGAGGAGTCAGAAATGTTCTATGTGACAGAACTGCGGGTGGCGTTTACTGCAGCCAGGGAGTGTGCATGCATTCACACGGGAACCAACATAATCATTTAATCCTGAAAGATACACTCCCTGTTTTTGTCACTACACTTTAACGTGAACTCGCCCGCCTCTCCAGGATGTTGCCACAAGTAATGCAAATTCAACGAATCCATGTGAATTCTTCATGATTTTGCAATTTTGTCTAATCACTGCAACTCTTTAGCAAATTTGACCAATCGTAGTTTCCAGCAAGTCACCACTTACCTGTTTCTGGACAGTTTTGCAACATATAGTGTGTGGAAGAGAAATGCTAGATTTTGGTGACTATTTGATGAAATGCTGTAATGAAGTCAGAGTGTATCTTTCAGTTTCATGATTGCAGACTGCGGACTAGTCAAAACCATAAAAAACAACAACTAAGCAGCAAAATGCATGACTGCCTAGACCTCCAAAGTCTGGCCAAAGTGACCCAGCGTGAATGAGTGCTGGATTTTGTGCTATTCGTTTTTTATTGAGGGTTATTTGGCTGCAGGATAATGTTGGGCCATTTCCATCCAAATGCCTGGAGTCACATGAAAATGGAAATACCGGCCAGAAGCTGTAAGCAGTCGTCACCTCTTGATTTAGCATTTAGACTGTGCTAAGGGCCAATCAGAACGTAAAGACTGCTGGAAGGTAAAATGAAATGTGATTGGTCCACAGGATCTTTTTAAGTGTATAGTGTTTTAGTGGGAAACGGGGTTTCTGACCAGAAGAGAGACTGACGGTTGGAAGGGCTTTAGGTAAAAACCAGATGCTGCTGGTCCAGCAGGGTTCTGGTGAAGTTGTTAATCGGCCCAATGGCGCTGAGTGACATGGCAGCGTCTCGCCCCCAGAGCAGGTTGGGACCAAACACCACAGCCAGGTTACTGTTGGTCATCTTATTCACTTCACTGTTGGCTGATACCTAAACAGACAGAATACTGCTGGTAACAGAGCAACTGATAAAACATTTTTGGATGGTTGTGGTGGGTAGTGTAGTCCATAAGCTGTACCTGTGCCAGGAATGTGATGAGGTATCGGAGTGATGCATAGTTTTCCTCTGGCAGCGACTCCACCAGTGTCTTCATGAGCTCCACCTGGTTATCACTGGATACAGCTGGAACACAACAAACACCACTGAGAATTAGAGCTCCTTTAGGATGTAGATGATGTGGATGTCGTAGTTAATCTGTGCATTGACGTGCACAATATTACCAAATTCTAATCGCTTTACTTCTGACTCCACATGGATGTTTGTGCCGGATTTGATGAAATTCCCTAAAGACCATCTTCAGACTGTGTTCAAATTCTAATCACTTCATTACTGAGTCAAAGTGAACTTTTGTGCCAAATATAATGAAAAGCCCTCAAGTTGTTCTTGAGTTGATAAATGTAAAAGAATGAGATAAATGCAGCTGACACTGACCTTTGCCCACCAAATTCTAATTATTTCACCCTTGAGTCCAAGTGGACATTTGTGCTAAATTTGATGAAAAGGCTTGAGATATCTTATTCATGAGAATGGGATGGGCAGCCAACCTGAAAATGTATCAGGCCATGGCAATTGCCGGCGCAGAGGCATAATGATCTATTGTGACCTCTAGGATTATCACTGCCTCTTTAAACTTTACAGCCACAAACCACAGACTTTGGGCAGTCAGAGGATGGATAGCTTTTATATGTATATCAACAAAAACACTGTTTCTCAGCAGTTTTGAGAACAGAAGTCAACAAAGCCATTTGGCTCCATAACAGTGCAGAAAATCTTATGTCAACCCAAAAAATTGCTGCAACAACTTCTGAGATACAACTGGGCATGAGAAGGAACATCATATACCTTCATCATAATGTTCTAAGCCTCTTTACACTGAAAACTTTAAAAGTCTGGATAGGTGCTTAAAAAACACTTTATTGGGGTCTTAGCTATGAGCTATCTGGTGCCTGTATGACCAAAATGAGAGCTGTGTCTGCATATTTGGCGTAAAGTCAAACACATTTCCAGTGGGTAAAAAGCCAGAAGAGCTTCTTGAAAGTAGTAATAGTACAAAAAAGATGATGCTCTTTGGTGAAGGGAATAACAAATCTAGAAAAACTGGAGGGAACCACTTGTCTTTAGGAAAAAAGTGAAGGGTCTATATTATATTGTCAGTTTCTACAGGTAGAACATGATTGAAAATTATCACTTGTTTTGGACTTCAGCCTTCTTAACTTCCCGAAGAAAGCTGGATGCTCAAATGCATCGAAGAAGTAATAGTTTTTAATCATTTTCTACCTTGAGAACCTGCCTATAAAATAAAAGCCGTTTTCTTTTTTGGTTCCTTCCTGTTTTTCTACGTTTCCAGTGGGTGTGTTTTCTCCAGGGTCATCCCTTGAAACCGATTCTGTTTGTGATATTCATGGACGGGGTCTCAAGGCGCAACTGTGGGAAGGAAAGGGTCCAGTTTGGGGACCTCAGAATCGCATCTTTGCTTTTTGCAGATAATGTGGTTCTGTTAGCTTCATCACACCGTGACCTCCAGCATGCACCGGGGCTGTTTGCAGCTGAGTGTGAACCTCCAAATCTGAGGCCATGATTCTCTGCCAGTAGTAGTTCCCATATAATTCCCCTCTAGGGAATAATGGGATTTCTAGGAATTTTGATAGTGAAAATAAAAACAAAAGTGACTGTTTGAACGTACAGGTGAAGTTGACAATGTCGTTGTAGAGCTGGAAGGTCAGCAGAGGCTCAGGTAATTCCCTCAGGAATGTCTTCAGAATCACAGCAGCCAAGTGGACATCCTCCATCTCTCTGAAATCCACTGTTGTACCTAACAAACACACAAATGCACACACAGTGTTGGACTAAGTATTCATATCCTTTACTTAAGTAAAAGTGCCAATACAACACAGTAAAGATACTGTTATATTTAAAAGTCCTGAATTGAAAATGTTAATTGTGTAAAAATAAGCAAGTAAAAATATACTTAAAGTATTTAGTGTAAAACTACCCAATGCAGAAAAATCTTAGAAAACAAACAAAACATTAAAAAAGCACTTAAAATTATTGGGGAAAAGAACACATAAAAAAAACCAAATTACAAAAATAGTGTGTCAAAAAACATGCTTTTGAAAGAAATCAGGCCAATTTGCCCACGTTTAAAGGGTTTACCTGTTAAACGAGGCAGCACTGATCAAATATGATCCAGATTCTCTTAGTGCATTACCTTTTTCTCACCTCGGATATTTTTAAAAAAAAGTATTTTAGCTGTAATATGAGAACGTGTGTGACTCAGTCTGTTGTTCCTACCTGAGTTGTATCTGACCTGAACGTCCTTCACAAGAGTCACATTAGCAGACCGTCTGAAGATTCCCTCAATCTCCATACCTGACACACACGCAATGCACGCGGACACACACACACACACACACACACACACACACACACACACACACACACACACACACACACACATACAATGAAGAACAATGCAGTTCTCATTGACTGATCTACAGTTACAGTTCATTAGTGCATTGTGTTAGTGTTTCTACCATCACAAGGAAAGAGTTACCTGACTCTAAAAGGAAGCTGATTGTGTCTCTCATCACTACAGGAACTGGATCACCATCTGAACTCCGCTGTCTTAGCCTGACACACACACACACACACACACACACACACACACACACACACATACATACACACACATACACACACATACATACATACACATACATACATACACACACACACACACACACACACACACACAAACACACACACACACCGTGGTTAAGATAAGAAGTCTGGCCCAGTGTTATTACAGTACCATCTAAAACCTTTGTGCATTTAACATATAGAACAAATGGTCTGAGTAAAATCTGCCACAGCAGAATCCAACAAACAGATGAGCAGAGACTGACTTACAGTGCCAGTGGCACCCCAAACACCTGGTCGGGGAGTGGAGGGCTGTGAGGAGGAGACATGGGAGGCTGGGCGCTTGGTTTCAGGGATGCTCTTAACTTGTTGTCATACCTGACACAGATACAAAGAGTATCACATACTCAAGATTTTTAAAGATTTAAAAAGTTAACAGAGTTGTGTAATGATGGTGCCTGACAGAAAGTAAATATGTGTAGGTTTAAATTGTTACTGGGTGGAGTACAGGAAAGAAAATAGCAGCGTTGGACTAAGTATTCAGTTCCTTTACTTAAGTAGAAGTAATAATACCACAGTGGGAAAATACTCTGTCGCAAATTAAAGTACTGTATTGAAAATGTTACTTAAGTAAAAGTATGTATGTATAATCTGGAAAATGTACTCAAAGCAGCCAAAGTTTAAAAGCATCCAAAAAAATGAAAATTATTAATTCTTAATTAGAAAAAATACCCCAAACGTTAAAATTAAAATGAACGTTGAAAAAAAACCACCCCATTAGTCAACTAATGTTCTGACAATCAGATAATCAACGACTCATATCAGCTATACTTGAACAAACTGTTCCATAAATTAATTGATAATAAAACCTCAGATTTCATAAACTCCTGTTAGTAAAAGTATTTAGTGACATGAAAAGAAAACACTTAAGTAAATTACAAGTACCTAAAATTTGTACTTACGCACAGTATTTGAGTAAATTAACTTTGTTACATTCCACCACTGAAAAAATAGCAAAAGTGACTGTAATCCAACCAGAAACTGTACTCTCAGGATCTATTAAAATGCCAGCAGGGGGGGCAAAATGCAAAGATTGACTGTGCATAATCTCAGAGTGGATCTGTGAAACAGAATGTGGAGAGTGATCACTTCTTACTCTTTGACACGTGCAGGAATGAGCAGCTGCTCACACTTCACCACATCCTCCAGCTCACTCAGATAGCTAACATAGTTAATCTTCCTGCCAAACTTGAAACTGCAAAGACAGAGACAAAATCAGATTTGGAAATCCCACTTTAGTGTTATTCCTCTGGCCTCAGCTTTCACCGGTGCAGAGGCGTAAAAAGTACCTGATGATTGGTTTGAAGAGGATCAGCAGAGTCTTGATGAACATGGTGGGATGGACGATGTACAGAGCCTTGATGTTCTTCTTATACCTGAAAACACAAACAGACGACAGTTTGACAAAATGTACTAAACAGGTTATAAGGATAAAGTGTGCCGCATGCAGTGTTTTTCACTTTTACTTTAGAAGAAAATCTTCTTTACACTTAAACCACTGACAGTCTGCTTTTAATTTCTGGGTCAATTTTGCTGCTGTGTAATCTCTATACATTTGTAGTGATCTAAAACATGAGTACAGAGACTGTAGTGTCAGTAACAAATAGCGTGTTCTGTTTTTTTCTTAAGTCATTTTGTAATGATGATAAACATTTCTTTAGGGACGATGCAAAGGACAAGACCATCAAAGCCAGAGCAAATGATGGGGATATATATACACATATATATATATTAATCTGATTTCAATAATTCATTCATATTGGGACACATGACTGTGCATATGATGTCCTCTATTTCACGTGAACTCTTCTAGAAGGTTTCCCCTTCCCTCCCATATGCTCAGTGAGTCAGTGCTGAGCTCCGGGTGCACAGACGGCCACGATATTTGTCCTTCATCATGGTAACATCAGGAGAATTGCTACTAGATTTCAACACTAATAAGCTTTTGCAAAACAGTATCCTGCAACTTGAGCAAATTTCTTGCTTAAGTTGAAAACTTTCAACACAACAAATATTTAAATAGCACAAATTTAGCTTCATTTGTGTCGTGTCATTTGCATTACTTGTTGCCCAGTGTGAATTCATGTCTATTTGTGTCTTAATTAAACAACAAGTGCAAAACATTGTCTTGAATGCATAGAGAGTATTGCAGTCTCCAAGCACACCTGCAGTGACATCTCTGACATCCTTTTTTTATTTATAATAATTATTATTATTAGAAGTAGTAGTGATAGTGGTAGCAGTGGTATTAATTTATTAATCTAAAATAATTAATTCATTTTTTGCTTGCTTGCCTGCTCTGTAGGAAGACAATAGTAGAGGCAGAAACAGGTAAACCAGGTTCCAAGTGACATATTCTCTATGGATCTTTTTAATGCTGATGTGGAGAGTGGTTTATGTGGATTTCAAAAAGCAGTTGACAAATATTTTGAAAAGTAGGCTGTTAAATATTTAAAGGAACTTAAAAGTATTACATTTGAAAACGGAATTTGGTGCAGTAGGTTTGGTGGGTGAGCCACTTCCGGCAGCACTTCTGCCAGACCAAAGCAGTCAACCGAAGGTAAACACTGTGGTGACCGAGGCTTCTGTCTGCACTCAGTAATAACTTCACTGGTTATGATTGGGTGCAGACAGGAGCATGCAAATTTACTTACTTTCTGTCAAACTCCCTGTATGCATCTCGTAGCCAGCCGAGAGAAGGTTTGTTTTCACTGGTCAGCCCATGGTGGAAATAGATCAGAGTGTAGTCACTTTCGACATACTGATCCAGGGTTCCTTTAAGATACCTGCAAAAAATAAAAGACATTCGTTGTAATTTAAATGGTTAAGTGTGTATCTCAACTGCGCTCTATACCCTGGTTCAGGTTTACAAAAGAACCACACTTTCACTAACCATCTTACTTTACAGCCTGTTAAAGACGCCATATGGCAGAAAACACATTATCATGTTTGCCTTCACAGAAGTGATTCAGACAGTTTCTTCAGAGGACTTCTGAGAAACATGTCATGTTGCTTCATAATGGGGCATAATGATGTGTCCTGGTGAGCCAGCAGTAAAGACGTGGACTAAGCATAAAAACCCTGGTTTGATTCAAACCACAGACCATTACTGCATATGACCTCTTCTTCTGCTCAAATATCCTGTCACTCTACAGTCAAACAGCTGATACATGAAGAAGTGACTTAGTGGAAAAAGCAGAGTTGCAGAAAAAGTGAGAAAGTAAAAGAAGAAAAGGTAATTCCAAAGAAATTGCAGCGTAAATGCTGGATGTTGAAAAGCGGAAGCTAAACTGGGCTGCCGGTTTTAAAGGTTGAATAAAGCCTGTACTGTATGAATAACGTGGAATATTTTAAGATTCCTTGAAAAGCTGAAACTGAGCTGAATAAATTGCTTTCAAAGCTGAATAATAGTCATAATGTATGAAAGATGAGAGATGGCCATAAGAATTTTGTTGCTGTGACAAACATAAACAAACATTATTTGGTGGCCTAAATTTGATTCCAGTTCTATGTTAAATTACAACTGGATGTGTGCGGGACGCTAACAAATAAAACTACAAGTCTAAAAAAAAACATGTCGAAGTTAGGTTTACATGGGTTCTTACATCAGCAGCTTGTGATGGTCCAGCTGGTGCTGTGGAGGCATCCTGCAGGCATTAAATACTATCACCTTCCTGCCAAAGTTATCATCACCTACAGGCACAAAGAAAAGCAGACAGGAATTCAACATTGCTTACATTAAATTAGAGTGTTTTCATGGTATAATATCCAGGGTTCCCACACACTGACATGCACACAATTTCAAAACTTTTCCATGACTTTTTAAGGACCCAAAGTACTTTTTTTTCTTGCCCCACTTGCCCAGCGGTTTTCAAATACATAACATTCAAACGCTACTCAGTTTTAGACATGATGTGCTTAAGGACTGTCAGAAATGTGAAAATACCAGAATAACTTCTGTTTTTCAGTTTCTGGCTATGCTAAATGGTGTTATTTTGATCATTAAAAAAAACATAAAACATGCCTTTCAAAAATTTAAGAAGAAAGTAAAGAAAAGAAATCGCCCTAAATTTTAAAGCTTACAAAACTTTTTAAAAATTAATTAAATAAGTTTTAAAAAAAAACCCCACCAAAACATGCGTTTAAAATAAACAAATAAAAAAATGAGGAGTAAAAAAACACAACCCAAAAAAATTGCCCAAAATTTGAAAAATTTCAAATGACACACATTTCCATGATTTTTCCAAAACCTTTAGAGATTTTTACTAGTTCCATGACTTTTCCAGGCCTGGAAAACATTATTGAGAAATTTCATGACTTTTCCAAATTTTCCATGACCGTGGGAACCCTGAATACTGTTCCTACTGTTAAAAAAACAACAACAAACAAACAGTCCAAATCCTGCAAATGACCATCCTTTTTTTGGTTAGTTGGCAAAGATAAAAGCAAAAGACAAACTCAATTGTTAATGTCAGAGTGGAGATGAGAAAAAAGAAAGAAAACAAACGGAGGTTGGTGACTGGAGGACTGACCTGCCACTTCAATGATCTGATGTCTGGCGATGTCATAGAAGGGATGGTCCCAGGGCAGGTGAGGAGAGCCGGCATCGAAGCATTGTGAGAGATCTGTCTCTGAAGTGAGAAGAAATTTATGTTAGAAAATGTTAAATATTACAGTAACAGTATTACAGTAAGTAGTAGAGTCATAAAGTGGGAGAGGCTATTTCAGGGAACCCTGGCTCTACAAGCAAAATTTCCAAATCTAATTGTTCTACAAAGACAATGGGCCTCATGCAAGAAACAATATACAGACAAATTTTCTGTTATTTTTGTATGTATCCATGATTTGTTCTTATTTTGTTGGTACCCACTGAATTTTGGGATTCCCCGATGTTTTCTTATTTTTGCTCTTCTCTTAGGTAAGAGAACCTTCTACAAGTGGTTAAGAGCACTCTTACGAAAATAAGAAAAGAACATCTCATTTTTACAGGCCACAAATCATGGTCAAAAGTGGGAAAACAAGTTTTATATTTGTGCTCATAATTGTGATGTTCATGCATTTAAAGAAAATGCATAAATATCATATAATTAAACTTTAATGATGTCTTAGAGTAATTAAAGTAATTTGATTATTAAATTTCAGGGCTAAAAAAATATATTATACTTGGTCCATTGAGGCCAATTACTGTAATTTCAGTTACTGTGCGTACTACTCGGCTGACCAGTAGTGGAATGTAACTAAATACATTTACTTGAGTACTGTAATGAGGTACAAATCTAAGGAACTTTTGGGTTACTTGAGTATTTAATGTCATCCCACTTTCTCCTTCTATTCCACCAAACTTTCGATAGAAATATTTTACCTTTTACTCCACTACATAACTTACCATTTACTTTAGAAATTAAGATTTTTGCACACAAACCATATGAAAGTATACCAGTACAGCTGAAACAAAGTTTTTTGACATAAAAATGTCTTTGTTGACATAATTTTTCATGAAAAAGCATTTTATGGTTCCAGCTTCTAAAATATATCTATGAGGACTTGCAACTGTTCCTCTCTGTCATTTTAATTCTTTTTAATTTATTAAATTTATTTAAACTCTGCATTGAGTACAGTGTGGTATAGTACTTTTACTTATGAGTATCTAAATATTTCTTCCACACTGCTGAGAAATGTTTTGCCATTGCTGGGTTTTTGATTGTCCTGTAACACCAGTGCTGACACTCTGAAAAATCAGATTTAAGTTTATTTAACAGTATGTTGATTTTACAGCTGTAGAAGTTCTTCTTCTTCATGCTGCCTTTTTTGGTGTAATCTCTTCAGTCTTTGTTTGGAGTCTTTGCACACGGCACAAAATCTGCCCTTTAATAGTGTCTAGGGGGCGTTTCCTGTGCTAATAAATGACTTTTGATCAAATGGGATTCATCAATTAGCACACCCGGGTAAGAGCAGATTTGGATGGTTAAGAACGTTTGGTGTATCTGGAGTTGACTTCATGCATGAGGTTGAGATGTTGTAAATAAAATTATTATAATCATCTTCTACACAGAACCTATTCAAACAGGGACACCTGCATGTTTGGTTAAACAGTATTTTGTGTTTAGCTGTTAACAAAGTGGTTATTATGCAAGGACTGCATGACAGAGTACATCCTGTTTTATATTTTTTGTTTAACCAAACTTGTGTGAAGCAAGTCAGCATGTTTTGTTTGGTTTTGTATATGTGAGTGCACGTATTTAAGGCAATGCTCATTTTTGTAATAGGAGTGAGGACTGTGGGTTGAGACTTGGTTCAAAGGTTTAGGTTAGCCCTAGGGTTTTGTATGTCTAGTTTTGTTTACTGACTTTTTTCCCTTTTTTTCCCTTTCTTTTTCTCAAAAAAACCCTTTTTTAAATATCTGTTATTATTTGCATGTGTGTGTGTATACATGTAGGTATTACTGACTGCCCTCTTGTTCATTAACATTATTACCAATACCACAAATGTTAATAATGACTAAAATATTTTTCGCCCAAATTTTCTCCACAAAAAGGCTTTTCTACAAAAATCATTCAAATCCTGACCATGCACGACTACAATTAATCTCCCTATTTTTACTTTCTATTTGTAATCAACCGGTAGCCACCCTTACCCCCCTGTCTGTATGTCATCCCTGTGGCTTTGTTACTGCAAATAAAACTTGGAAAAAAAAAAGGTTATCCTCAGGGAATGTCTTGTGACAGTGAGATAAGTAAAAGAGTTTGTATTTTTCTCACCCGACTTGCTGAAAGTTGACTCATCAGCGGGCCACTGCTGGTCCTCTATCGTTGTTAGCTTCAGTTGTCCCAACTGTGCAGTCGCAGGGTCTTCACCCAGATCTACCAGCAGCTCTGAAGACATCACACACACACTGCAGGACGGCGCGACACGCACCCACTCACACACTGCACAGTGATGTCTCTACTGTACCACACACACAAAGCTGGGACTTTCACAGAGCAGCAGCCAGAGTCCTGCAAGAGACAGAGACCTCAGGTCAGCTGGGTTTGAAGACATTTCAACTACTGCTGAAATTATAAATATGCTGTCAATAATTTGATCTGAAAATGTAGATGTCAGGTAAATAATACGGTTGTAAGGCAACACAAACTCAGTCTTACACATTTATGAAACAACTTTGACAACATAAAACATATTTGATTGAAAACTACTTCAAAAACTACTGTGAAAACATCAACAAATTTATCCTCCAAACAATTCTATTAATTCAACTTACTCCAGGAAAACTACACTCTCAGTATCAGGCTGGTGTTGGACCTTTGTTATGTCGATGTCTTCTTACAAGTACTTGTGGTCTTTGCTGACAGCAGATTTTAGCTGTGCAGGCTTAGTAAAACATCTGAGTGAGGGACGTTAATACAGCCCTCTCTGCTGTAGCTCTCCTCTGCAGTGTGGGCTGCTGAGAGGACAATGAAATACTGCCTCCAGCAGATCCAGCAACACACTGTAAAACTCAGCGAGGCTGCGACAGCAGCATAATGTAACTGCTTCAAATTAATGATTGCATCCCTCTTTCTCTTCTGTTTTCTACACTCACACTTCCTCTTTTATCTCCCAACCCCCAATTATTAACCCTGCTTTCTCTCCCTCTGCCTCTCTCTCTCTCTCTCCACACACACACACACACGCACACGCACAAACACACACACACAACCTCTGCTCTCCCTCTACTACATGATGTTATGCTGGCTGACAGCATGTTGCTTTAAATAAATATCGCTACTAACCAACAGACACAGTCAGCCTACTGCTGCTGACCAACCCCCCCCCAACACACACACACACACACACACACACACACACACACGATAGTGAAAAACAACTATTAGAACACAGCTGGCCTGTTTCTCAGTGACAGGGGGACAAAGAGATAAGGATTTTGAGTGATGTGGACACTTGCAGATAGAGTTGTGACATATATCAGCCATGATAATACCAGTATAATTTGTAATATCATGAGAAAAATGAATATCGTGATAATCATGATGTAGTAGTTTAGTACATGTTCCTGATACTATTTATTTACTTTTACTTGAGTAACATTTTAAATACAGAACCTTTGCTTGTAACAGAGTATTTTCACAGTGTGGGATTAGTACTTTTACTTAAGTAAAGGATCTGAATACTTCGTCCACTACTGGTTGCAATCAAACCACTTCCAGATATCCAAATTAACACTTACAGCCCTGTCAACAACAAAACATGCAGTCAGCTCATCAGTCAGACGGTGAAACAGTCTGTTTGTTCCCTCCAGGATTTACAGCAGTAGAACAGTGTAGCATACTGCGCTCTTCCCTGTCTTGCCACAACACCTGTCTGCAGGTGTCAATGTTTGAGCATCCTGTTACAATAAAGCCCTGCGCGTGCACGCACGCACACACACACACACACACACACACACACACACACACACACACACACACACACACACACACACACACACACACATACACATACACACACACTATCACTGAGTGTACATATGAGCAGGAGGATCCAGCAGTAGCAGCACCCTGCCTCCTTTATCCCTCCTCCTTATCACAGTGCAGCAGAGCAGCAGAGGAGAGCAGGGGGTTGGGAAGTGGTTCCCCGAAAAAAAGGCTTGGAGACAAAATCCCTCAGAATTATTATGTTCCCCTATAACACAGAGATAAAAACCAGCAGGAGAAATGCACAGCTGTTATCACTAATCATTGCTCTCTTCTTCCTTCATGTCTTGCTGCTTCAATAGGCAGGATGGTGTGAGGTGAAAAAGGGAGCAGAGCCTTTAAATATTTTTTAGCACAGTGCATGAATTAATCTTCTGTCTATAAATCTACAAAAATCTTTTTAAAAAGAAGGAAAAAAAGGCAAAATTTTTAAAGAAAAAAATGCCTTCCAAACCTGTCACTTTAATTTCTTATACACAAAAACATTTCCATGATTTTTCCAAAAATGTCAATGATTTTTTATTAGTTCCGTGACTTTTCCAGGCCCAGACAATGGGACTGTGAAGTTCAATTACACGATATTTAATTCCAGATTTTCCATAACTGTAGGAATCCTGAATATTGAAATTAAATATCCTGACTGATGCTATAACATCATTTTTACCAACAATATAATAAAATCTTTCTGATGGGTCAGTTTTTTTCAAAACTGATTATGTAATAAAAAATATGTTTTTTTTACTCTGAAATGTTATGTGTGCAGGTACACAAAATTTAAATTACTCTTAGAGTTTTCAGTAGGTTAACATGTCACTTACATTTGACACCGATTTCCTGTTTTGAAAATGTAAACTCAAGGCTTTTTTTTTTAAAGATTATTTTTTGGGGGCATTTTCTCTTTATTTAAAGGACAGTTTGAGAGAGACAGGAAAGGTGGGACAGAGAAGGGGAAACGACACGCAGCAAAGGGCCACAGTCCGGACTGATTTAAGCTTCATCACTTATTTAATTTTCAAACCTAAAAAGACCTAGCATTTCATTGGTATACATTTTGAAAAATTGCAAAGAATAAAAATACAATTAGAGCAGACATATTCTGAAGTTTCAGCTGTTTGTAACCATGCTGATGTTGTAAACTGATCATTTTAAAGTAACAAGGGAACACATGGACTTATGGAAAGGGATTTATTTTATAATCCTTTATTTAACTAGGGTAAATAAAAAGCAGCGTTCTCTTTTTGCCTTCACATCTGGATGCTGCTCAGTATAACCACAGTCTGAACTGTTGGCCAGTGAACACCTCCACCAGAGCTATTTGGGGTCAACAGTTGAGGGCCTTGCTCAAGGGCACCATCCAGTCTAAGCCTGCTTCTGTGACCTTTAGGTAGCCACTGGCTCACTGTTATGAAAGGTTTCTGGTCACAATTTGTATTTATGCATTTATTTCTTTGTGAGTTTGATGGCACCATTCGCAAATGTAGTCTCATGCCCACTGCACACACAAATGAAAGCGTACTGACAGATGTCTGACTGGAGCTGTAAAAGCTTCAACACATGTTACACAAAGCATTTTTCTCAATAAAAAAAGCCACTTTCTAACCAGCAGCCCTGTTTTATAGTTAAGTAGCTACACAGAGTCAAACATAAAGCTGAGTAATTGATCGCAGTGAAGTTAGTTGGATTTGGATATTTGACAGACATTAATTCCAGCATCTTCTTACTGAGATTCACTGATTGGCCACTGTAACCTGCATAAATGGTATATGCCACTGTGAGCATTTACACTTGTGCACCGCTGTATCTGACTCACTGCAATTACACCTCCAAAACACTTTTTTTCCCTTGAACTGAGTCTTTGAAAGTGTATGTGTGAGTCCTTCAAGTTCTTCCAAATTTTTGTGCCTTTAGTGACGTCCACACACCAATGTTTGTGGAAATGTCTTTCCGTGAATTTCCTGCCATCTGACGGCATTTGTAATGTGGCAGAGAAGAGTCATACAAATATACATATTTACAGGCGTCCTCAGTTAACCTCCCGATGACCACCTATTTATTTTTGTAAAGTTAAAACTATTTCCTGTAGTGGAATCCAAGCTTTTATATACTTTTATTTCCTAGATAAGAAACAATAAAGTCTTGTGTATGATTATCCCAGGTGAGTAGAGGAAAGTAGAGAAAAAGTCCATGAGTATGCTAATAACATTAGCATATTGTATATGTGGGAAAACATGTCTAGCAAAAGAAAATTGTTTTATTTGTGAAATGTTATTGCTGTTAAGTCATGTCTTGTGTGTTTTTGGTGCGTTATTTGAATCCACAGACTGTAAATAAAGATGGACAACATGACAGCTCCCCAAAATGTAGGAGGGGATACAAACATACACAAGCATTATCAGGAAAAACTATTTTTACACTCAAATTCTATGGGAAACACGAAATACATTTGGTATAAATAATAAAAAAAACAGGCCTATATGGTTATAAATGGAGGAAGAGCCATGTATTTTAACCCTGTCACTCAGGGAAGCTCAAACTTTGTAACTCCACGGAGGGTCAACATAGACTTCACCCCTATTCTGATAAATACTGAACGGTCCCTTGAAAGAAGACACTGCTGAGACCAGAGTGCTGTCAGAATATCCAACTTAAACTAACTTCACCACCAGGCTGTAAAATGATATCATGAGAATTGATAAGCAGTGGTGGAAGAAGTATTAAGATCCTTTACTTAAGTAAAAGTACTAATACTACCCTGTGAAAAATACTGTTACAAGTTAAAGTCCTGCATTAAAAATGTTACTTAAGTAACAGTAAGTAAGTATAATCAGGAACATGTACTTAAAGTGGTAAAAGTAAAAGTACCTAATACAGAAAAATCTAGAAAGAAACAAAGACAAACAACAACAAAACACAAAATTATCAAAAAGAAATAGAAAAAAACCTACTTAACTCACATTTATGAAAAAACAAAAAAGAAAACACTCCCCAAACTCAAAATTGTTTTTTAAGAAAAAACTTATTACTAAAAAATAGAGAGAGAAAATACCTCCACAAACCTCACAATGTAAAAATATGAAAAATCCCATCATTTAAAAAAAGGAATGAAAAAAATCACTCAAATAAATGTTGATCAAAATAGTTAGCTAATGATTTTCAGTCAAAAAGCTAATTGATTAATAAACTCTTTTTTCTGCATAAACTTGCAAACTTGCAAAACTTTCTGGTCCTTCATTTCTACCAAAACATTAGATTTTATAAACTCTTTCCACGTTTTTAATGCAAAAAGCTCAATCTGAAAAGTAACTACAGCTGTCAGATAGATGTAATGAATTAAAAAGTACTATATTTTCCTCTGATATGTAGTGGAATAAAATTATGAAGTGACATGGAAAGAAGATACTCAAGTAAAGTACAAATACCTCAAATTCATACTTAGTACAGTACTTGCGTAAATGTACTCAGTTACATTCCAACACAATTGATAAGACAAGAAAGCATCGAGGTGTAACGTTACAGCAGGAGAGGTTTTCATGTATGCCGACATGTCAGCTGGTACCTTCTGAATAACAGCATTTAATCAATTATGTCTGAAAATATGTGCAAAAGACAGGGAAGCACGCACACATTAAAACAGCAGATATCTGCATGGAGTTTGGCACTGTAAAAGAGGCAGTTTTGGAGCTAACAATATGACGTTAGCTTTAGATATGTCTGCTGATAAAAGCAACAAGTGAGCAGTCAGGTAGCCGAGTTGCTTTTCTTTCAGCCACAAAGTCAGCTAAAGAAAAACATTTGAATATCTTGGCTGATGCTTTAGAAAAGCTAAACGGGCTAACTTAGCCACCATTGCTGTCAAATGTTGAAAAAGCTAAAACACAAACTGCATTAGAGAGGTTCATTTCGCGGTATGTATGCATATTCAGACGCAAACATTTGGCATAAACGGTTCCCTTTCTGTGTGACAATTCACTCCTAAAGAGAAACACTGAAATAAGATTTAGCTAAACCAAAACACCGCAGTATAACAAATCAATGTTACCATTCCCACCACAAATTAACGTTAGCTTCATGATACTGTGCGACTGCACACGACCGCGAAAGGCTCACGCGACCAGTGCGCTTCCGCCTTTATCGTTTAATTTTATGTAAAACACAATAAAATACACAAAACAATGAAATAATAAATACCGTAATTGTGTAGTAGCTTTGATATAACCCAGTGGGCTTTGTGGCGTCTGAAGTCGCTGTTGACTTGATCTGCGTTGTTGACAGCAACGCTCTGCGTCAACACCTCTTCCGGTTTTTGATTTTCAAAATAATTTTCTGTTTATGCTGCACTGTACCTGTCACAATAAAAGCGCTATGAGATGCACGCGCCACCTCGTGGTCTTTTATGTGAAACTACAATTACAAACGTATTCAGATCCTTAAGAAAATGTGTTTTTTTATTTTTATTATTATGACTTTTGGGGTGATTTTTTTTTTAATGATTTGGAGTTTTTTGGTGTTTTTTTTAAAACATCTGTTATTTTATTTATTTATTTATTTTTAAATAAGTTTAAGATTTTGTCATGTTTTCTTTGTTTTTTAAAGATTTGCAATATATACTTTTACTGTTCATACTTTAAGTCGGACAGCTTAATGTGTGGCACAGGAAAAAATAAAACTACACTGACGGCACATCCCGAGGGACAAGATTATGTGCGGAAGTGCGACTGTGCGACTGGAGTGAGACGAAAGAAGAAACCAATAGTTCCTGATGCAGCGCTAAAACGGTCAGTTTAAACTATGCTAAACTATTTAAAGAAATATGTGTAAATAGACAAGTTGTCAAATGTTACGGGACGGAAAGTTAATATTAAAAAGTGCATCGGAATGCAGCGGAGTGCCACAGACAGAGACTTTTTAGGAGAAGGTTTCGGTCGCCCGGATCGGTCAGAGGACATGGAGCAGACATCGGCTCATCCCGTGACGCCCGGTGAGACTGCGGGACGGCAGTGCACCCATCGGAACGGCCCCAAACCGTGGACGGTGGTCGTGCTGTCGGTATTGGGCTCCGCCGTCGCTGTGGCCGCTGTCAGTTGTGTCTGCGCCCTCATCTACCCGATACTCAAAGGTAAGCGCGTGCGAGTCGCGTGCCACCAGTGGTGGACCAAGTACTCAGGTCCTTTACTTAAGTAAAAGTATTGATACCACCCTGTGAAAATACTCTGAATAAAAGTAAAATACCAATGCAGAACATACACATCCCCCAAAATTAAAAATATTAGAAAATAATAGAAAAATATATTAAAAACATAATACTATATTATAAATATATAAAAGGAGGGGGCAGGGGGTCAAAAAGTCAAAAGTATAAATAAAAAATACATTTAAAAAAAACTAATTATATATAATATCCAAATAAAATAAATAGATAAATAATGTAAGACAAATATAATAAGACAATAAATTAATAATTAATTAAAAATTAAAAACACAAATTAATATTAAAAAAACACCACAAAACTCAATTCTATTCTTACTCCTATTCTTATTTAACAAACATCATATTTTATAAACTCTTATATTTTTTAATGCAAAATCTTCATTTTTAAAGTAATTAAAATCTGTCAGTTAAATGTAGTGAAGTAAAAAGCACAATATTTTCCTCCTAAATGTAGTGGAGTTAAAGTATAATGGTGGCATTATTGTGTAAAATACCATTTGAAAGGACCCCTTTAGCTATTACCTGAATGACAAAGAAAGTGTTCCTCAACTAACAGTGAGTCAAGTCAGTTTGACCACATTTTTGTGTCTCTGTGGCCTATAACACTGTTACATTGAACAAAACAGGAAAAAGACAATCATCAGATTAAAAGGGTTCATGAACTGGATCTAAACACTGTGCAAAAAAGTGAACATTCACTTTGACATTTAAAAGAATAGTTTAACAAAATAATGTTTACTCAAGGTCCACTTACTGTATCATTTAAAACATACTGCATGTCTTATGAATACAGATCCAGAGAAGGATAGTAAGTGGACCCTGGGTAAAGATCATAATGTCAAACTAAATAATGAAACAACACTAACCCCCAAAACAATTCTTATATCAGAAACAAACCACTTAACGTAGTTAAATCCATCTTTACTGATTGATTTGATTTGACAAACACTGATCAGTTTGATATTTGCATTAACCAAAGATGTCATGCTGCTATTCTTGTCCGTCGTGATTCTGATTGATAACGACTGTTTCAGAGCTGCGGGCAGAGAGAGTGAGAGGAGAGGATGGGACTGAGCAGAGGATGCTGGGTGAGTAGCAATATGTGTTTACCTCCACAATCTGTTTTTGTCATCTTCATGTCCAGTTTGACCTTTAGATGTGGTTCCATGCATGGACAAAACATGTTGTCTCTGACAGGTAAGAAACAGCTGAAGTCCTGTCCTTCTACTGACAGCGTTGTTGGTTTAACCAAAATGTTTATTTTGCACTCAATGACTAAAGCTCTTATGTAGGTATGGAATGCTCACATAATAAAAATTGCATTATTAGTATCGACATCAGTCAGTATAAGCAGCGATCAGTGCTTGAATGAAGCTAAGTACATGTTCTCAAGTACTGTACTTAAGTATGAATTTGAGGTATTTGTACTTTAATTTTTTCTTCTCATGCTGTGCTTTTACTCCACGCCATTTCATTATTATACTTTATACTTTACTTCATTTATCTGACAGCTTTAGTTACTTTGAAAAAGATTTTTTTTTTTTGCATAAAAAACACAAGAGAAGTTTATAAAATGCGATGTTTTGCCAGAAAAAAATGTCGAAAGTTTATGCAAGTGTGTGTGTGTGTGTGTGTGTAGGTTTCTGGAGTATCCTTGTGCTGTCAGTGTTAGCAGGATGTATCTGCTGTGTGCTCTCGTGGACTCTCACCTTCCTTGACTCGTACCAGCCTGGCATGGCGTTGGAAACACCTCTGACACTGGCTCACCTCAGGTAACACACCACCTTACACCTGTACATCACACTACCTGACAGTAAACATGAGACATATCATCCAGTCAGTGTGATTTAACCTCACAAACAGGCAGCAAGTGAAGAATTCAACATGTTAAAAACAGGTGTGTGTGTGTGGGTTTTTTTTTTTTCTTTTAGAGGTGTATCTGGCCATGGTTTCCACATTGGTTATGGAGTTGCTGTCCTTAATGGCATCATGGCCATGCTCACTGTCGTCTGGAGCCTCACCTGACACTCAAACACACCCTCAGGAGAAGTGCTCAGGTGCACACACATGTATCTGATGCTGGGGAAAGACATCCGAGAAGTGCACCACTATGACATTAAAATAAAAGTTTGTAATGGAAATTTAGACGTGATGTGTTTAGGGCAGGGGTTTTCAAAAGTGCGGGAGGGTGAGCCTTCCCTCGCAGACCAGCTTACAAAGACGTGGCACAAAAATTTGTAAAAAAAAAAAAAAAAAAAAAAAATAAATAAATAAATAAATAAATAAATAAATAAAAATAAAAAAGCAAGTAGAAAAGAAAAACAAACAAGAAAATGTCCTTTAATAAAGCACTGAAAAATATATTTATACATACACTTAAAAAAATAGTGTTTTTTAAAAGGACATTTTCTTGTTTGTTTTTGTCTTTTACTTCTTTTCTTGCTTAATTTTGGGTAATTTTCTCATAACTTTTTTTGGTAATACTTTGCTCATTTTTGGACCATGTTTTTTTAAGCTGCTCATTGCTTTCTTCTCGTTCTTGGAAGAAATCAATTAAATTTGCTCAGGATTCAAAGGATTAAATGTGGCCAAATTTTTTGGTTAAATTGTTTTAGTCTGCTATGTTAAAAGGGAACATTTTATGTGTAAATAAAGTTATACTGGTATCATAATAGTTTATATTGTATTTATTCTGTACTGTGTGTTTAATGTGAATTTAAATGTTATGGTTAAGTAAAGCAGATTAGCTCAAACAAACAAAAAAAATTTAAAAGATTACAAAACAAACAAACAAACAGCCAAAACACTCACAATTTTTCCAAAAAAGGAAAACACTCAAATCAATTATCCGGCCCCAGTGTAGATAAGGGGACACACATATGATATTCCCATCAGCCTCGGTTGTACTTTGTGTGTAGCTAATGTCAGCATTTGACCATGTTCACAGTAATAATATAAACATCCTGACAATAATGCAAGAAAACTTTGGATATTAGATGTTATTTATGTTTATTTAAAGACATAATAAACAAAAAAAGTAACAGTCAAAATATAAATCCATTCATCATGTTCACAGTATAATCACAACACACCTTCCAGGAAAATAAAAAAATACACACACACACACACACACACAGGACTGAATTTATGATCAATTCTAAAAACGTAACAAAGAATTTAACAGAAATCTGGAATGTAAAAAACCACAGGTGAGATTTACGAGAAGTTTTGATGAGGTGACCGCCTCCACCAGTGTCAAAAGAATACATTTAAAGGTCCAGTGTGTAAGACTTATGGACATCTGTTGGCAGATATTAAATATAATAATGGGTTTTTACACATTGTCATGGACACAATTTCAAAATTTTTTAAACATACAAGATTCAAACTCAGTTCAAACATAATTTCAGCACCCCACATGATGTGTTTAAGGACTGTCAGGAATTTGAAAACCTACAATAATTTCTGTTTCTACAGTTTCTGGCTGTAGTAAATGGTGTCATTTTTGGTGATTTTTAAAGAAAACATGCTTTTCAAACCTGTTTTCTTAAATTCTATATTATTTTTTTTTAAAAAAAGAAATAAATTACTGGAATTAAAACAAAAACATGCCTTCCAAACCCATTGTTTTTTTAAAACTAAATTTTAAGGAAAATAAATGACAATTAATGATCACAAAAAATGTAAAGAAACAAAACACAAAACATTAATGAAAAAATGCCAAAAGATAAATTCAAAAGAAGAAGAAGAAGAAAAAATCGCCGTTTTTTGTTTCTACAGCAGCCCAGAACAAGACAGACAAACCAAACACTGGGTCTTAATACTTTGTTTTTGCATCAACTGCCATTATTCTACACGCTGGGCACGCAGAAGAAATTTCAGTTCTGCAACCTCTGCCGCTTAATGGCACTAAATCCTACACACTGGACCTTTAATACACAGAAACCATCATACAAAGAGGAAGTGCTTTTTCACAGAGATAAATGTCTGTTGTACATATAGGTAGATATCTAAAAATATATGTGAGGTTTTGTTAATACAGTTTTACAGTCTATAAAATCTGTGCAGATCACCTAACATGTGAAAATGTTTTATGATCATTCAAGATATTTGTTTGTTGATAGGAAAAGGCATTTGAAAACATATTTAACTGCAAAACATGAACATGAGGCACCCATTTGTCACTGAACTACATAACAAATATTTCAACTATTTGTTATACAAGTTCTACAGCTACTAATTCAACACTGTTATGAAGAGCTTGTATCTATATTAAGCAACACATGAGCTATCTTTGTATATGATTGTAAGTGTGTGTGTGGAAGACATATTTTTGCCTACAGGTATTTGCAGTTTATATGTGACCATATTTTCCATAGTTCTTCTAAATACATTTGCTTGATGTCAGACAATAACTTAAAGAATAACTTATTTTCTATGACTGTCTCATTGAGACAAATCAGCAATGAATGTACCCACTAACAAGTACTGTGTGTTGATCTACAGCCTTGTGTATCTTCTTCTCTGTGCCATAAAGCTTCTGTGGTCCATAAATGTCATCAATAAGACCCACCATTACACTGAGTGACACGTTTCTCCACTGCAGCCTAACTCTGTCAAACATTTGATGCAGGTAAACAGCTAAACATTCATTATTTCAAACTTCAACAGCAGTGTTTCATTTTCAATCATTTAAGATACATTTTTAATAAATCTGATACCAACACTCATCAGTACCAATACTTCTTTTTTCTTAGTTTCGAAGTTTCGAATTAGGGGCCGAATATCAGGACCAATATTTGACATTTTGCAGATTACCTGTATCTGCGTTTTATTTTAATGATCGCCAATAAAATTAATTAACGAAAAGGTGTGCGTATTACACTCAACCGACATAAGGGAAGATAGTCTGCAATTCATGCAAAGAAAGTGTCAGCATGGGAGGGAAGATGTCATTGAGGTCTTCTTTCCCTCAGCTGCACTTTTCATGGTTTTGAGTCAGGGTGGATAATTGATCCTTCGATCTGGTAACAGCTGATCAGATCGATGCATCAGAGGAGCAGCTGCTGCTATTAACAAACGTTTAATTTTCGCTTTAAACATTCTGCTGCTTTGTCTGTGCGCAGAGTACGCTCTGGGCTCTGTGAGTGCAGTGCAAATCAGTAATTGAACAGTGTATATATTCAATTGCACTCCTAATGAACGCTCCAGCTCCAAAAGTAGAAAATAAATACATGGAAGCAGATGTTTTGATCATGGTGGGCTGCTACAAATAAATGAATGTGTGCTAAACCCTGTTACTAAGCCAAATTAAAATTATAAAACAAAATCCTCAATACTTTTTTTTTTTTTAACGTTGAAAGCTTCGACTGACATTTTTAGATGAAGCTTTTAATGTCTGTCAAATATTTTTTACTTGTTTTATCTATTATATCATCATGTTTAGAGGAGAAATAACATTTTGGTCTTCTTTTTGTGAACATTTTTTCAGCTATTCAAATAAATGTAATTTATGGAGCTGTTAGATTGATGCTAGACAGCCCTGCAGCTGCATACCTCCCTTTATGTGCAGCAAGCGGGAGAGTAGACAGCTTTTTTTTGATCACAGCAAAACTGTTGTTTTTAAAAGGCTAAACACCAACAAAAATGGATTAAAGCAGAATATTTTTTCAAATCAAAACATATCAATAATTTTGGAAATTATTACATCTATCTTTTTCTCAATAAACTTTGACTTTTAGACTTAAAAATGCTCTAGAGTTAATTTAAACGTTTGAAACGTACGAGTCGGAAACAATCGCTGGACTCTAATTCGATAATTATATTAGTGTAACCTAAATGTTTATCTACAAATGTGCAGAAATACTGTGTTTCAATAGAAAGAAAAGACATGTGCAAGTATAAAACAAACAAAAAACAAAAGCGTGCAGCGTTTGAATGTTGATTGAGAATTCGAATGTCAACGTTATGACGAAGCTACGAAGCTTCAACTATTCAGTAAAGCCCTGAGTGCACTACATAATCTATGCAGCTAGAGTAAATAATAAATATAAAAATACAAACATCTCTTTTTGGCTGGTGTCAGATGTAACACAGACAAAGCAGTGCTATTAAGGCATCATACTAATGCCTTTTTACATAAAGCCGAAGGCACTAACTTTAGTAAGCTGGGAAATGCACAGGAAAGAAATTCTGACATTATATATCTTATGGAGCAAAGATTTTTTTTTAAAGCTCACTGTTCTACATACATTTTGTATGACTATATTTTAAGTTAACCCTTTGAAACCTGAGTAATTTCACTTGATTTCTGTCAAAAACATGAGAGGAAGGCAACGAACCACCACAAAATTAGCAAGAAATCACAACATTTTACGGAAAATGCTAAAACCAAACAAGTAAATGAACAAGTAATAGTTCTATAACATAATTAACACAAAAAAAGTGTAATTATGACAATTACAAATATAGTTTTCCCTACTTTTTTCTTTCTCACTAACTTTTTCAAACATTATTTTCCAAATCTAATAATTTCTCGTAATTTGTGGAACAGTTCTTAGCAAGTTGCTCATTGCCTTTTCCCCCATGTTTTTGAAAGAAATCATACCAATCTGCTCAGGGTTCAAAGGTTTAAATACTTGTGAAAGGCATCAGAAAGCAGCACAAGAAAAGTGGTGTCAGTCCAGTTTTCAAAGGGACCCTATGAAGACTTTTCACTTCACTGTGCAGCTCTTTACGCTCACCGATTATTCAAAGTGCACATTTTCTGTAGTGTTGGTCTCAGTGCTCTCATCAGGGGTTTCAGTCATAAAAGAAGTTACCAGCTGCAGCAGGTAGCCGCTTTTACCAAACAAACTGTCATAAACCCGATGTACACCACCTGCCCATTTATCTAACATATTTGTCATAATAACAAAATGATGACAATATGTCGGGCTGCGTACCTGTCAGCCTGCTCTCCAGCCACATAGTGACCATAATATAGTGTTAAAATAAATGTAGCCAAAGCCACTGCCACTGCGCTCACTCACCTCATTAGTATGTGAGAAGCTAATCAAAATCTATCATGGTGTCCTTTTTGCCGGGCTGTCGGCCTGCTCCTCTTCCTCCTCCTCTTCCTCCTCCTCCTGCTGCTTGGAGCGCCTCCTGGAGGCCAGTTTGAAAATCCCAGCAAAGAGGAAGATCCCAGAAATGACAGCAAAGTAGCCACCATAGATGAGGAACTACGGGAAAGAAACAAGACATTATCAATCAAATCTACACTGCAGGAGGAGAACAGAAAATTTATTGCCAATAATTTTGACAAACATTTAAACCTTTCTCTATATTTTAAATGATTTTGAGTTTGGAAGATGTTTTTTTTTCCAATTTTGTTTAGAATTTCAACAGATTTTTTTCCCTCTTCTTTAAAATGTGGTTGGTAGTTTTATTCTATTTTTACCTCAAAGTTTTGGTGTGTTTTTTTTTTTTTTTTTAATTTTATTCTAATAACTCTCTGTGACACAGTATGTTCCTGAATGGTGAAATGCTAACAAAATGCCTGTATTGTTGTAGCTCCTCACCTGAGTGAAGACATCGAGGCCAAGACCAGCTGTGTCCACCACCACCACGGTGAGGACAGACTGCAGCATTAAGGCAATGAAGGTGTTCACTCCAAACACTAAGGCATAGCGCTGCATGTTGAGACTGGCTGCGATCTGATATCTAATGGGCCAGATGACAAGAAAACATCATGACATGAGGAAAGTTTACAGCAGTGTCTCCATAATTTTTTATATTATATTATTTAAACTTTCCATGACTTTTCAAGGAGCCAAAATATTTTTTTTTCCTTGCCACACTTGCCCAACATTTTTTAAAAATGTAAGAATCAAACATAATCTCAGCATCCCCACTGATGTGTTCAAGAACACAAATTTGTTTTCATGGTTTCTGGTGATGATAAGTGGTGCAATTTTGCCAATTTTTAAAGAAAACATGTCTTCTAAGGTTGTTTTCTTAAAAAAGCAAAGACATATTTTATTAAGTTTTCTATAAAAACTTCCAAACATTTTTTTTAAAAAAGCAGGATTTTCTTTCAAGAAAACATGCCTTCCCCTCTTAAATAAAATTTAAGGAATTAAAAAAAAGCCATTTTTTAAAAAAAGTTTTCTATAAAAACTGCCCCCAAAAAATCACCCAAAATAAAAATAATAAGAACTCAATCGGCAGTGAATAAATACAAAATACAGCCATTATTGACATGCCTAGTGAGCATACATTTAGGGAGAGATGGAACGCAGGGAGAAAATGAAGAAACTTTCATGATGCATTAATATACAAAAATATAACCATAAACCTGTCACACGTTGACACATATTAAAGCTACATTGTATCATCAGCTACAGAAAATAAATACCCCATGATGTTACAATAATGACTTTCCATGACTTTTCCAGGTTTTTCATGAGTGTGGGAACCCTGTATATACAAAAGCTGAAATAAGACAGTAATTAAACTTGAGAGACATCCAAATCCCCCCTTAACCGACAGCCCCCTCTAAAGAAGAAACAGCATGTTGAGATCCAGTAAGAAAGAACAGCAGATGAAAACACGGTAATCCCTCATGAGCTGGCAGCCGTGCTGCTTGTTTAAGCTCATGTTTGGTTTTTGTTGGGATGATGAATCCGTATTGTTCCCACACTTTTCCACCCAGAACACCAGGAGAGAGAACGTGCTCATAACTGTAAACCTCAAGTCTAATGTTTAGACTTTACTGTCGACAGCTGCTGCAATCTGACCCACAGTTACACAAGTTTTCCATTTCCCTTTTCTCTTTAAAGCCGTCTGTTCATATTGATGAAGAAACAATATGATTTTCTTCAGAAAGACATTATTGTCTCACTTACAGGGGGCTGAATATGTCTGATAACAACAAACACTGATCCATACTAAATACTCACCTCCTTTCAAAGCACTGACATTCCTTCTATCACTTTTGTAATATGACAGAAACTGTTTCACATTTATACAAATAACTATTTCATAATTGCAACAAATAAAAGCAACGGTTGAGTCATCCTGTCGCTATCAATCAAATGAAAATTAGTTATAGTGCGGCTCCATCTGCACTGTGATGATACCCAAGAGTGTCATCTCTTCAGTATCTGACCAAATGTCGCGTTCACAAGAACAAGACAGATGCAAGGTCACAGTGACTTTTGACAACCAAAATCTAATCAGTTCATCCTTGTGTCCAAGTGAACGTTTATGCCAAGTTTGAAGAAAATCCCTTTAAACCTTTAACCCTTTAAAACCTGAGCAAACTGGTTTGATTTCTTTCAAAACCATGGAAAGAAGACGATGAGCAACAAAAGAAATGACCCAAAATTTAGCAAGAAATAAGTGAAAATTACAAGAATATTACCTTAAAATTAGTTAAAAACAAAAAAGAAAAGAAAAAAGAAAAAAACAAGCAAAGAAATGACCCAGATAAGTGCTTAAAAATTGTAATTACTTTGTGACATATGTTTAAAATATCATTATGATAAATATAAGTATAGTTTTTTCCCTAGCTTTTTTTTTCTTTTTTACTTAGACATTTTTCCATAGCTTTCTAAAAATTGTTTTTAGCAATTTTTTTTGCAATTTGTGGAACATTTCTTACCAAGAGACTCATTGCCCTTTTCCCATGTTTTTGAAAGAAATTGCACTAATTTTCTCAGAGTTCAAAGGTTTAATTACTTTTGAAAGGCATCAGAAAACAGCCCAAGAGAAGTGACATTGCTCTGGGTTTCAAAGGGTTAAGTTATCCCTTGATCTTTTGGATATAAAATGCCATCACTTCCTTGATTTATGCTGTTAGAAATTTGTGTGAAATTGTATCATAATTAGTGTATGAATTCTTGAGTTATGGTTAGAAACATATTTTTTGAGTTTGCAGTGACGTTGACCTTTGAGCACCAAATCAGTTCATTCTTGAGTCTAAGTGGACTTTAAATTTCAGTGAGCAACTATTCACAATTCATTCCTACAAAAGCCTTTCAAATAAGAGAAATGAACATTTCCTACAAGCTGTGATACAGTTTCAGTCAGACATTAATCTAAATTAACACCGAGTGACTTTTTTAAAAAGCCGCCTCTTTGTACTTACGTAGCCACGGTGATGAGCAGCATGTATATGGCTCTGAAGAGGATGTATGAGCTGTAACACAGCCAGATGTTCCTCACTGTGTCCATAACAAACACACACGCAGCCATCAGGAGGGAGAGGAGAAACAGAGCCAGCTCCCCCCACACAGCCCAGCACACAGGCAGATAACCCACCAGCAGAGCCGCCAGAGCTCCTGCGGACCAGCACAAAAACTGTTAGAAACACTGTTCGTCATACCTCAGTGACGTCTGTACGCAGGTCTGAAGCCTGAAGGGTTTACATTAACAGGGAGAGGAACTTTGGGTCCTATTTGTACAATCCATAGTGTATGACAGGGTTTCCCACACATTCATTTATTTGTGGCATCCCACCATGATCACATCTACCACCACAAATACATTTTCTATTTTTCAAGCTGGACTGTTCATTAATAGCGCTGCTGAAATATATGCATCATTCAGTTCTTTATTACACCTATTTCAAGGGGTGCAGAGCGTACTCTTAGCACAAGCGGACCAGCAGGACGTCGGGCGCAGTGAAACTGAAACTTAAGCGTTTATTGTGCTGAGTCTAAAAGTTTGCTTTCACTCACTCTGCAGCAGCCTCTCTTCTCACAATCAGAATCAGATGCTTTATTGATCCTCGGGGGGAAATTGTGGTTTGTTACAGTCGCTCTGATGCCAGCATAGAGAATTATCGCAAGTAGAAATAAGAACCATCACAAGTATATATAACATAAAAACAGAAATACAGCAATAGTAAATGATTAGCACTAATAAGTATGTATGTGTGTAAAAATAAACATGCCAAGAAATACAATGATAGACAATTAGCACTAATATGTAAATACTGAAATTATAATTTGGATAATCTGCTGAGAGTGTAAAATATAAAGCTGTGCCTTATGCTATGCAATGTATAAAACTAGTATGTAAGTTCAAAATATAAAAATATAAATGTGTGCAATGCTACAATGAACAACAGAGATATACATAAGTAAGAATAACAATATGAATATATACAATATGCGTCTCATGTTAAATATGGCCTACATTCAATCGATTCGATGTGATCAGCTTTGACTGCATAAACTGATCAATCATTCAGCCCCCGACTGAAGCACCTCAGACTGCTGCTGAGGGAAAAATATAACTCATGATACTGATGACTTTGGATTATTTTGTCAGTCTACTTTCATGCCACAGTTAAATCCATCTGACAGGGTATATTAACATATTTGGAAAAAAAGTCTACATCTAAAAAAACAAAAATAAAAATCTGACAAAGTGGCAGCTCTTACCTAGCAGTGTGGCCAGTGTCTCCACGTAGCCGTTGTAGATTTCATATTCCTGGGATGGACGAATGTTCTCCCACAGTGCCTGAGCGTAGTTGATGACCTGGAAGTAGCCGCAGGTGGCCAGCGCCCACCACAGCGACCAGGCCAGGAGGGACTGACATCTGTAGCACTTCAGGAAGTCATCAAACAAAATCTTTAACACCTCCACAAGACCGCTGCTATGCTTTCTTGTCTCAGGGGTGCTGCATATCTGCAGGGAGAGTGAAGGAGGCCAAACATGACAAAGTCTCTTCATACAAATACAGTTTCTCACATTTTAACAGTCCTGTATTATATTCAGATCCTTTACTTCAGTAAAGGTACTAATACCACCCCATGAAAGTACTCTGTAAAAGTCCAGTATTGAAAATGTTACTTAAGGGAAGTAATTTTAATCAGGAAAATATACTTAAAGTATTTTAAGTAAAGTATCCAATGCAGAAAAAACTTTAAAAACAAACAATAAATGCCAAAACCTTCAGATTAGGAAAAAAAAAACATTTAAACTATAAATGACTTAAAAAAAATAAATACATTTTAAGAAACATCTAGAAACCTCAAAATTATTAGAGAAAATAAAAAAAACATCCGCAAAACCTAAAATTATAAGAAGAGAACATAAAAACCCAGAAAAAGCTCTACATTATAATGGAAATGCCAACATTAAAATTTAATAGAAAAAACACTCAAAAACTCCCACATCAATATTTTGAATTTTATAAAATAGAAGAAAATAAATGTAGAAAAATAACTTTGATTTAAATTATCCAAAAAAAACAACGAAAAAACAAAAGACTCAGTCAGCCATAATTTTCTGTCAATCGACTGATTAATCAACTAATCGCTGCAGCTGTACTTGTACAGACTGTTTGGTAATTCAGTTTATTACAAAAGATCATTTTTAAAAATGGTCATTTGTAAAGTAACTAAAGCGTTCAGATAACTGTAGTTAAGTAAAAAGCACAATATTTTCCTGTGAAATGTAGTTGGTTAAAAAGATAAAGTGGCCTGAAAAGAATGTACTTAGTTACACCACTGCATTTTAACAGAGGAAATCCCATCATGCCCTTGGTGTGACCTGAACACGCAGACTGTCACTCACTGTGCGGGCGTCATGGCCGTTCAAAGGCAACCTGCCTGATGAATCCTCCGCCTTCTCCAGCAGGGCCGTGCTGCTGGTGCGTGGCCTCTCCTCCGCTCCTTCTAGACCCTTGTGGAAGAACAAGCTCCTCTTGGGCATCGGCAGAAACCAGGGAGCAACGAAGGCCGCCGAGGCCGACGCCAGTGTGATGATGACGAGGTGGACCAGCTGAACTTTGGCCAAGGAGAGCAGGAGCTGTCCCATCAGAGATCCAGCAGCGGAGCCAAACAGCGTGATGCTGCGGCAGTAGCCCGTCACTCTCTGGTAGTGTGCCGGCTCCACCACACTGTAGATGTAGGCGTAGTAGGCCACCTCCGAGGCCGTGGCCAGTCCAAAGAAAAACTCTAGGAGCTGCATGGCCACCATGCCCTGCGCCTTCCATAACATTATATACGTAACTACTAAACTGGTGGCCTGCAGCAGCAACACGGGCTTATAACAGAGGTAGTCAGTGATCAGGAAGACGGGGAACAGCAACGCCAGGTAGGAATATGTCCAAACTGGATAGATTTCATTGACAACCTGCAGATAAGAGATGGAGATGTTCAGAAATAAGCAGCAGTGGAATGTAACTAAGTACATTTTCTCAAGCACTGTATGAATATGAGGTACTTGTACTTTATTTTAGTATTTTCTTTGTATGCCACTTTACACTTTTGCTCCACTGTATTTCAGAGGGAAATATTGTACTTTTTTACTTCACTACATTTATCTGACAGCTTTAGTTACCTTAATATTATTGATTTTTGCATAAAAAACATAAGAGAAGATTAAAAAACATGCTATTTTGTAATAAATCAAACTACCCTACAGTTATACAAGCACAGCTGCAACAATTAGTTGATGAATCAGGTATGAAACAGAGATGCTTCACACACATTTTCAACCCGTTCATACTTGAGTTATGAGTTGAGTTCAGGAGATTGAGACGGATGCACGGTCACACAGTGACCTTTGGGGAAATTTGTGCCAAATTTGAAGAAATTCCCTCAAAGCCTACTTGAAATATCGAATTTACAAGCATGAGAGAGACATGAGGTCACAGTTATCGACCTTTTATCACCAAAATCCAATAACTTCATTAGTCTTATCTTCAAAAATTTCCTGCATTTCCTGCATTTCCTGCTCTGACTCATAGTAAGGTCTATAGCCAAAAAATGGCGGTAATTTGCGACTTAAGGTCTAGCCATGATAACGTCATTTGGGGCAAAAAACAATTTATCATTGCATTTTTTGGGCCAGCCTATAGCTTGACGGAGGTAATTATTTCAGGATTAAGCTGCAACAAAAGAATCTGACATTTTTTCCTGAGGGATAATCCCGTCTGGGCCAAGTGTGTCTGGGTTTGGTCGTTACTAGCCTGATAAAACGAAAAGACTGAACCATTCGAACACATCTAGTTGGATATTTTAGCAAACCTTAACACATTAACAGTTTAGGGGTGGCTGCTGGAAGAGCAGAAATATGGATCTCAATGTGAATTTGGGTTAGTTGTTCATTCAAATGTAAAATAGATTTAAACTGTCACAAAACCTCAGTATAACCCACTGCATGTTATCCAATCAGCATCAGCTTTGTGTCAGCTAGCAGGACAGAGGTGGGGCCAATAATGAGGAAACTTATTGAGCATGAGGAATGTGTTTCAATGCGCTGCTGCTCTGACACAATCAGCTTTTGTAGAGGTGTAACAAGGAACTAGAATAACTGCCATGTGGTTGTATTCCTCCACAAACCAGCAAAGTTGCAATTAAAGTTAACATCCATGTAAAAATAAATAAATAAAAAATAACATACCTAAAGACATCCAAAATTATATATATATGTATGTGTGTCTGTATGTATATCTAAATCACATATAAAACACATAACAACTGAAAATGACTAAAAATAAATAAATAAAAACATCAAAACCCCTCAAAAATATTAGAAAAAGAAGGGGACAAAAACACCCAAAATTATTTTTAAAGAAAAAAGAAAAAACATATCCAAAATTATATACTTATATATGTCAATATAGAAATAATCAAAAAAGAAAATGGGAAGAAAACATGAATAAACCCTCAAAATTATAAACAGAACTTAAAACAACACCAATAATCCTTACCAAAAAGTCAAATATTAAAAACAGAAAAATAAATATCAAAATAACTGGCAATTAATTTTCTGTGAACTGACTGAATAATCAACAACGGTTGCAGCTGTTATTATGTTCATTTTTTGGTCATTTAATTTATGGCAAAACATCATATTTTATGACCCTTTCTTATGTTTTTTTATGCAAAAATATTAATCTGTAAAGTAACTACAGCTGCCCGGTCAATGTAGTTTAGCAAAAAGTACAATATTTCCCTCTGAAATGTAATGGAGTAAAAGTACAAAGAGGCATGAAAAGAAAATACTCAAGTACAATTCAAGTGCTTCAGTTTCATACTAAAATGCAGTACTTGAGTAAATGTACATAGTTACATTGCACCAGCATTGAAATGTAAATTATGTGTCAGGTACAAATGTGATGCAAGGTGCTGAAAGCAGTCCCTCAGGCATTAGCCTTTAGCCCCGCGAGCTAACTCACCTGAGTCTCCGTCAGGTTCTTGTCCGGTCCCATCATGTAGGCGGTGAGGAAAGGCTCCGACGGCCGGAGGCTGGAGAAGAAGCCGTACACACAGAGCAGGAGAGTCGGGTCCAGAAAAGCCATGTTGGACCCACAAGCATGACCTCCACACGCCGCTCAGACTGACAGCCGACTGCTTCTTCTCTGGTGGTGTGAATGCTGATAGCTGGTGGTGAATGGACAGACTCAGATACACTACCGCCACCTGCTGGACTGATAGTGGAACTGCAGAGGACAGGATAACAAATTAAAATTATCTAAAAAGTATTCATTCAACTTATGTAAAGCAAATAACTCTAATCAGGGAAAAGTACCCAATGCTAAAATATCTTAAAAAATAAAGAAAACATGCAAACTCTGGAAATCAAAACCACCATTATTTTCATGACTCATACTTTAAATCATGTTTTTGTTTACTTTTCCAGAGCAACAATATGGGTGCAAAATGGAAATTATCAGGCACATATGGAGCAAGAGGTTGGAAATTCACTTCAAGCTCAGCACTGCAGAATAAATTTGCCATAGGTAAAATGCCATAGTCTACACTTGATGCTTTGCAGCCTGTTTTAAATGTAGAGAATCCCACAAGGGGTTTGAAGATAGTTTGTTTGTTAGGAGGTTTTATTTAAAATTTTACAGGAAAAGAAGTCATAATATAATGAGATTTTACTTGTAATTTTTGTCACAGATTAGGACTTAAAAAAAAAAAAAAAAGTATGTATTTATTCAAATCTTAGCTGTAAGTTTGTAGAAAGTGATAAAGCATTTGTCAAAAGACCAGAAGGTTGAAAGTTCAAAGTTCACTTGTTACTCTGACTTTTATTATTCAAAGTCAACACCCAAATAAAGAAGCCAAATATGTAAAATTAACTATTAACTTGTGGCTAACTGGCTGGTTCAGAGTGATAGAGCTCTAATCTAAAAAACACAGACTTGACACTTCAAACCTCACAAGCTACATTCATTTTCTCCTAAAATCAACACCCAAATCAGCCAGTCAAACATGCAAACAGACCATTGCAAAGTGTGTTGGTTCAATTAATACAGAGTGGTAAACTGCTGCTCACAGACCCACACGGTTGGAGGTTCAAATCTTATGAGTTACGCTTCATTTTCAGGTCCAAAACTCACAACCAACAAGTCAAATACCACAAACCAACACCTCTGAGCAGCATCTGCATTGGTGGCGCAGTGGGGCTTTTTCGTGACACAAAGGCGCCTGTGTCGGGTTCAAGACTCACTTCGCACTGGTGTTGGTGCACCCATCCCTAACTAAATTAGAAATATATACCTTAAGTATATATACAAAATAGGCAATAAACATAGGAACTAAAAATAGGCCAAATAATAAATAAACAAAAAACTACAGATAGCCCAAATAATGAATTAACAAAATAACTAAAAATAAATCAAATAATGACTAAGTAACCTAAGTAAAAGTAAGTCAACAAAATACAAAAGTAGATACTTAGAATTAGTAGGGATGGTGCTTTTTTATTAATATTGAGACTCCTGAATGATCCGAGTCCTTATCGATAACACTGTCTGTACTTTGGTATTATTTGGTGGAAAGACCAGGCGACAATATGTTTTGAACAGAACTGGTTTTACTGTCACTTTCAGTCATATTTCAGTCATTAGGAAATGAATTATTGCGTTTTAATTTGAAGAAGACTAATATATAGACATACAGTTCAGAAACTGAACAAGCTCCTTAGCTCAGTATGGTAAGTCTGTGTTCACCAGACCAAAGATCAGAAGTTCAAATCTCAGGAGTGGCAACTATTTTAGATTTGCCTGTTTATATTATTCAAAACTTCTACAAAACTAGTTGTAAGTTTGTATAAATATATAACTCAGAGGATTGATTTAAAGTTTTAAATAACAAAGGTTGTGAGATCAACCCTAATGAAGGTAATATTATTTGGGAGGCTCACACCCAAAATCAAGAAGACTAATATCTGGATAAACAGTTTTACAATTTGTCAAGCTGGTTAGATCAGTGTGGCAAGTGTTTGACCAACAAATCAGGGCTCAGAAATTCAATTATTAACCCTTACATTTAAATGTAGTTGTTTATGGATGTTTCTATTTAGTCAGCTATAGATGAATGCAGTGATGTGTGTCCAAATCACTGCTCAAACATGGCTAAACAGTACAAAGAGCAAAGTGAAGCTTTTTAAGCCTGAAGGTTTGGCGTTCAGACCTTATGAATGATTTATCATTTTCAGGTCTTATACCCACAGCCAACACATCAAAATCTAACTCAAACCACTTCTGCTGTGGTCAAAATAGCCCAGTGGGTTAACTTCTGGTTTCATGGATCTGAGAGTGTCAGGTTCAAGTCTTGTGTGGTGCACTTTATTTAGATTTCTTTATTTATGGTTTAATTCATTTACTTTTCCCTCTAAGTGTGTAGACATGTCTAAATGTTTGCATTACATGCAGGTGCCACTCTTACAACATTCACATTAACCCTCTTTAAATTTCTTACATCTAACACCACAAAAGAAGAAGTCAGATATTACAAAAAAGAAAAGGGGGGAAAAAACAACATATAAACTGTGTCTGATTAGTTGGCTCAGTGGTAAAGGATTTGTCAAAAGACCAAAAAGTTGACTGGTCAAGGCAATGAGCAACAACAGAAGAAAATATGTAGATTGCTTGAAAATGAGCAAATAAATGAATAAATAAAATAGAATATGCAAAGTCAAGCAAATAATATTTTTTATTATATTATTATAATGAAAGCGCCGAGCACCAAATGTTGCAAGGACCCTCTTGGAATGCAAAGAATTATAATTTTTCCTGCCAAATGAATGGCATTTTTGGAGGTTGCAACATGCTCAAAAACTATGAAACTTGGTACACACATCTGGCCTGGGAAAATTTTCATTTTTTGGTGGTTTCTGATATAGGTGTGGCAAAATGGCATTTGGGAAACTGATTGATTTATGATTGATTGATTTATGTACATTAACTTAAAATGTTCAAGTGTTACCACTGACCGAGTCACATCTGAAGACCGGACCGACAGGTAGTAGGCCTACAGAGTGAATATTTTATCCAAATAAAAAAGGAAAGTCAAGCGTGGATTACTGAAGCCGGTGTTTTATTTATTCCTGTAAGTACTGTCAGACACATGTTACTGCAATGAGACCAGTATAGTTCATAATTCACAAAATCAGCAAAAAATAAAAGAGAGCAGAAATTCATCAAATTTTTCTTTTCAATACACAGAGAGGCTTGTGAATTTTGCTTTGTGAAAAATGCTGCACAATAGATAGAGCCAACTTTCACACAGCTCTTAGACACAATAGATAGTGACACATCACGTTTGTAGAAGCAACACAGACTGAAATAAAAAAGCTTCAAGGTTTTTGACACAAGCTGCAGAGGAGGGAAAGTTGTCCAAAGTTGAAGGAAAAGATAAACAGACGGATCAACAGGGAGAATCATGGGATAATGAAAAGGCCTGGCCATTAACACATTCAGAAATGAAGTATTAAGACAAACTGGCATAATGGGACTGAGTCATGTCTTCGGCAGAGTGGAAGCTATAGTGTTTATAGTCAAGAGGTTTCTATCAATGCTGCTGTCAGGTACAGAGACATTAAATAGCTGTCCAGGTCTAAATCCAGATATTAAATACTTTCTGATATTAATTGGAAGCTAGTTGTAGGTCTACACCAATGAGCTGAAAAATTAAGGGGATAGTTCAGATTTTTTGGAAGTGGGGTTGTATGAGGTACTTAAACACAGACAGTGTTTTACACACTGTAAATGGCCATGAGTAAGCTCCCAGTTTGAAGAAACAAGGTCGGAGTGCTTACATGAAAACTAAGTAATGTACTGCTGTGATTTGGGTCCACAATAAAATGTATATTAGCCACCTTAAAACAGTCCCACCTAAAACTATTAATATTACTTTAAATGTATGGCATGTTGAGAGTATTTACATCGCTTTACCTCTCCATCACACAGTATTTTCAAAGTGTTATTAAGGACATTTTATGGCTTTCTTCAAAGCCAGACTCCATTGAGAAAAACACTGATTTGACATCACTGAACACAGGAGCCGCTGGTCTAACATTACCTCTATCAGTCCACCACGTACTGTATGTAATACATCAACTATGGACAAGTACCTCATAAAACCCCACTTTGAAGAAATCTGAACTACACCTTTAAAACCACTGGCTAGTGAAGTGAATAGCGTGGATTGTTCTGTTAAAATGAAATGTTCTGCTGGGAAACTAGCAGGTTTTATGGCCCACAAACGTAATGTTTTTGTTCAATCTTACTGTTCTCCAGCATCATCAGCCACCTGCTTTTCTGCTGTAAGCTGTCGGATCTTTAATAACTCAAGAAGCTGACAATTTGCGCGTCCGGGGAGCGACTTATTATCTGAAAATAGACGTTTCAAGCAGCGGAGCAGTGTGGAATGGGGTGAGTTTTAGTAACAGCATCACAATCTCCTTAACGGGAACTTTGTGAGAGCTCACCACATTGTGGTCACAACATTAAAACCTGTAGAGAAACATCGGAGGTACAGTCTGAAGCCTCGTCTGTACCTGGAGTCAGATGAAAAGATGGATATCTGTTTCTGTGTGTCCAGTACAGATTTGTGTTCAGGATGGTTAGCCTTACTTAGAACAAAGACTTGGAAGTTGGCCGATAATACTAGCCAGTTTGTTGTTTTCACATTTCTAGTTTTTCATGAGTAAAATAAAATGATACAACATAAGAAATAAGACAGCTATGACTTTGATGAAAGGTGTCCTTTTCATGCTATAGCGAGGCCAGCAAAAGTTGGAACACATTTCTATCTGTGCTGGACGCACCTCAGATGTAATCTCAACACAGAGGCAGGAGAGCGGATCTTTCCCATGGACAGATGTCGCATTAGCAGAGGCAGATTCATGAAGCTACATGGTGAAGTGTCTTGTGTAGTCGTATTCTATTGTGGGAATGACCGCCTGGACAAACTTGAGGAAAATCAAAAGATACCTGTAAGTCTCAGTTAAGGAGAACACACAAGAACATGAAGGGAAGCTATAACATAACATGTGACATAATGTTGGTGCTCTGGTCGCGTGCAGTCGTGTGTAATGGGCACGCACCATAAGAGGCATGCTGATGCTGCCGTCTTGTCAACTTTGCAAAAGTAACTTTGCGATGCATCTTTTAATTTGCATTTCTCTCTCACTCTGTTTTGCGTAACTGCATAAGTTTCCATTCTCTCTTCCCGTACTCTGCACCTCCAAACAAGAATGCCCTAAAATACATATTTCATGAGATATTGAGTCTCCTGAGATAAAAGCAGTGGCTCAATGGTCCTTTAATAAGTGCTGAAAAAAGGCCACAAAACCTTAAATATCCTCCCATGTGTCCATAGCATCTTAGTAACAGTCAACCAGAATTGTTGCTTATTTGAAAGAAGCAGACGTTAAACCGATTATCACCATTAAAAGGATACATATGCACTCCAAGCTCTCCTCCGCCTTCTGCCACAGTCTCAATGATCTTTTTCATCACTTCAGCATGTCTGAAAGAAAAAAGTTGGAGCAGCCAAAGTATCAAAGTATCTGTGAGAAAACAACATTTTTACAGGGTTCCCACACATTTAAATTGACCAAATTTCCAAACTTTTCCATGACTTGTGAAGGACCCCAAATTGCTTTTGTTTTTTCGTCACCCCACTTGCCCAGCTTTGTTCAAACATAGAAGATTCAAACTCTTCTGAAACATAATTTCAGTGTGTTCAAGGACCGTCAAAAATGTGAAAATCCAACAATAATTTCTGTTTTTACAGTTTCTGGCTGTGTTAAATGGTGTCATTTGGGCAATTTTTAAAGAAAGCATGCCTTTAATAAAAATAAATAAATAAATAAATTTTAAAAAAGTCTATGTTTGCTATAAAATTTGCCATGTTTTAGAAGAAAAAAGTCTAAAGCTTTAAGCTTTATGCAGAAAGGTGATGTTTTGTCTTTCTCACCGGCAAGGGTGGACAGAGCACATGGCAGGCGGAGGAAGGTGAGGGTGGTTCTCGATGGTGACCGTCTTCTTCACGTGGTCCTGGCTGATGTCCTCGTACATCTGCTCTACAGTCAGCGGTTGCCGATCCTGCGAGACACAGCAGACTGATGAGTATGTGTGAGTTTGGTTTGGAGTCTTTCTCAGCACAACACATTTTCATGATTTCTCAAAAACTTTCAATTAATTTTACTAGTTCCATGACTTTTCAAGGCCAAGAAAATGGTTGTGAAAATCCAAGACTTTCGCCCAGGTACATACTTCATCATATCCAAACAGCCAGAGTCGAGGGGTCTGGTAGTATTTATCATATGTGATGTACAGGTCGTATGTTCTAGTCTGAAGGATGGCGTCCTCACTCCCCGGCTCTGCTTTGGCTTTGGTTTCAACCATTTTACTGGTGTCCAAGGTCGCCTAGACAGAGCAGAGAAGTGTCAAGTGGTGCTTGGATTGATGATAATTGGTATTAGGTTGAAAATAAATGACGTGCTGCGACCCTTTGAGACGTTTACCTCATCTGTTTCCAACAGGCCGCTTTCCTCGTACTCTGCAAAGACAGCACGAAGGACAACGTGAGTTAAAGTACAGGCTGTCTGAAAGAAACTAGAATTATCATCATTTTATACTATTTGTGAAACATTCGTGTGAAACTTTGTCATAAGTAGCTTAATTCTTGATTAAATGTTGAAGAGAATGACATAGACACAAAGTCACCGTAACCTTTGACCATTAAATTCTGATCACTTCCATCGACGAGTCCAAGTGGACGTTTGTGGGTTTTTTTCTTGATGAGTCCAAGTACACATTTGTGCAAAATTTGACCTTGAGACATCAGGTTTACGAGAATGGGACGGACAGATGGACAGCCCAAAAACATAATTCTAATAACAATAAAAAGCCTCCTTCATTACTGGAGGGATATGAGTACCTTCCATATCTGCTGCTTCTCCGTCTTCATCATCATCGTCATCATCGTCACAACATGCTGCAGATGTGGCGTTCATATTCTTGTCCTAGAGGAAGTCAAAGCCTTATTTTTAGATGAATGATTTCAATGCCTTTTAAGACTTTTTAACGATCTGCGGTGACCGCGTTTACCCCCCAAGACTTCACAAATGTACCTTTTGTCTTTCTATCAGCTTTATCTGTTTTTTTGTCAGTTGAATCAATGTGCATGCCAACTTAGTCAAACTTTTCTCTGTGTGTGTGTGTGTGTGTGTGTGTGTGTGTGTGTGTGTGAGTAAAGACACCACTGCACTTCAGCACTGTAACATGTAAGGTTGTCAGGTTCCAGTTCTGACTCTAACAGCAATATCTAAATACCACTAATGCAAAAAATATTTTGCAGAATATATTTTGGAATGAAATTTTTGCTGTCCTTTTTCTATTTGTTAAAAAAAGACAAGAATTGCCAACAAAAGCCATCAGAATACATGAGACATACCTTGTTATTGTCCAGTGAAATTTCTCGTACGGCGTCTGTGACTCCTAACACACCTGACGAAACACAGCAGAGTCAGAAAATCTTCCTTTATTTTAATCTGAACCAGGATTTCATAACAACTGGAACTGATAAGCAGTTTGTTTCAGGATCTGTCAAAGCTAAATGGTAATTAATTAGAAGTGAGACCTGCTTTAAGCACAGTGTTTAACATTAATGACAAGCACATATTAAATTAGTTAGTGTATCTATAATATCCCATGAATCAGAGTTTGATAACTCAGTGTATTTGTGGATAAGTGGTCCTCTGTGGGTCTCTGATGTGATTTGGGTTTGACTTTTCATACTGTATTTTTTTGAGAGGAAATAGAAATGTTAATATATTCAATTTGCTGTCACCCCTCCTGCATATAAGTCCAACACACAGAGTTTCTGACATAAATAAATCAGATGAAACCATGCTCTGGATGCACGGACACGGATGTTAATGACAGACGGTGTCCTACTTGAGTTGTGGTAAGTGTCCACCCAGCCCCCGTCTCCGTCATCTTCCTCTATGATGGCCTCCAGCTCGTCTGAATACTCCATCTGTTTACAGCGCTTGTAACAGGGAACTGGGACACGAGACATGAGACACGAGACACGAGACAACACACAGAGAGGTTTAAACACAAAGCACAGGAAATGAAAAAAAGTCCAGCTCTCAATGTCACTGGTCGAATTTAGCCAACAAACACCTCGATCCTGACCCACATCACTGTTGTGCCACAGCTGATGTTAACGCACACCCTCAAGTGAAATATTGCTTAAATACAGATTTAGAGTTTTTTTTTTAAACATTTACCTTTATTAATCTGATTACGCACAAACAAACTCTGAAAACATATTTGCAGATGCCTGTACACATTAACAAATCTCAGTACACATTAAGAAATTCTTTGACACAATCACAAATCTCATTACAAACACACGGCCTGAGATGCAGTTACACAACTCCACACACAATTTGCAAACAGTTCTGCGACAACAATGGCTCCACACACTTCTTACCATTGCGTGTCAGGAGGAACTGCTTATCCTGCGGCAAATATGGCTTCACCTTGACTTCTTCCCCAGAGGCCCTGAATGGAGACAAAACCACAGACATGGACAGGTGTCCTTACAGGGTTGCAAATCGTAAGCACTTTCAATAATTAATTGTTTGTAAAATTAGCAATCAATTAATAGATTAATCAGGATTTGAAAAGACACATACAAACTGCCTATTTCAAATAATACTGAATGTATTTATTCCTCAATTAGAATAGAATAGAAATACTTCATTAATTCCTTGAGGGAAATGGTTTTGATACAGCAGCAAATGAGAGAGCAGCAGCTGAATGAAATATTTGTTAAAAAGGTCAAAATAATGCAAATATATGTATACAAAGGCACTTAACATAGAATAAAATAGAGTAAAATAAATATATGTATAATAATAAAGATATGTACAATTAAAGCTCACAGTAAAATATTGCGTATATATCAACTGATCAATTAAATTACACATTTGATTAAACTCTTAACAAAAAAAACACAAGTGAATTCACATCAATTTTATTTTTTTGAAGTATTTAATTCATTTGTTACTCTGTTTTTGATAATGTGCCATGGCAGTAATTAAAGGGTGTGATGCAACTTGGGTTTTTTCAAGAGGAATATTGCATTACACTGTGAAATTCAACAAGACCAACAGAGAAGTGAGCAGTATAAGTACGCTCAGGACCAACCAGAGGTCAGATATTACTGAGCACAGTATTAAAGGAATACTTTACCCACAAAATACAATTTGTAAATCAATTAGTAGTAGTGGAATGTAACTAAGTACCTTTACTCAAGTGCTGTACTTAATTATGAATTTAAGGGTACTTGTACTTTACTTGAGTATTTTATTTTCAGGCTGCTTTAAAACTTTACCCCTCTCGATTTCAGAGGGAAGTATTCGAGTTTTTACTTCACTACATTTATCTGTCAGCTTGAGTTACTCTTCAAATTAAGATTAGTGAAGCTCCTCACGCTGTCGTGGAGGCCGACACGGCCGACCTCATCAGGCAGCTGGTCATTTTCAGTTTTTAATTTTATGTATGAAGCCCATCATCACAAATCACAGTTTGCTTCAGAGGGCTTCACAGCATACAACATCCCTCTGTCCGTAGACCCTCACAGAGACTTCCTTAGCTTGATTATGCTCACTGACACACATCCACGCGTGGCTGTCATCCCTGACTGCTGACCTCCACACTCCTTCTTCACTTAAGTTGCTCTTAGCTATATCAATTCTGACTATTTTTACTAAATCTACAAAAATGTAGAGTTATAAAATACTTTTTTTTTTTCATTTTTTCTGAATGCTTTTGGTACTTTACAAAATTTAAGATTTTTGTATAAAAAACATAAGAAGGTCTTATAAAATACCAAACAGTTTATACAAGTACGGCTGCAAAAATCAGTTGATTAATCAGTTGATTCACAGAAAACTAAGCCTATTATTTTGATTAGCATTTAGGTCTTCTTCTCAAAATTATTAGAAAAAAAAGAAGAAAAGAAAACATCCAACAACAACTAAATCATAAAAAATACACTCCATACTCAAAATTATTAAAATAGTTGGCAGTTGTCTCTCTCTGAATCAATTAATCATCTAATCCTTGCAGTTGTACATGTAGAAACTGTTGAGTAATTTAATTTAAAAAAAAACGTCATGTTTAATAAGCTCTTCTTAGGATTTTTATATTAATTTGTAAAGTAACTACAGGTGTCAGATAAATGTAGAGATGTAAAAAGAACAATATTTCCTCTGAAATGTAGTGGAGAAGAGGTACACAGTAGCATGAAATCTGAAACATCAATCATGCCTCCAAGAACTCATAATCATATTTTACACATATTTAAGGGGATCTCAGTGTAAGGGATTCATACATCTGTAAAACTCACCATTTCCACGTGGGGCAATGATGAACCAGGTGATCTCCTGCTGCAACAAACTACAACAGAAAAACAAAGGGTTAAGGGACTGTACTTCATTTGGTGGCTGGGATGTGACATATATATTTATACATATATAGAGAATAAAGTACCTAAAAGCTATACAAGAGTAAAAGTACAGATTTTTTTTTTCAGAAAAAGACTTATCATAATATTACTTAAGTAAAAGTCTTTAAGTCTTTTTTTTACAACTTAAAGGATTTAAAGAAGAAAATCCAGTTTTTCTTTCCCTCGCATTTCTTCATTAGTCTGTCGGTCCACTCTTCCCTCTTTGAGTTCCTTCTCTAAACTTCTTCGGGGAAATGTCGTGGAGTCAAAGTGAAAGTTGTAAGAAATAAGAATTTTAAAAAAAACACTTCACACTTAAGTATGAGTATTATTACTTTGCTACACTACACCACTGTGCATAGATAGATAGACGAATGTCATGACACTGTCCTGTGTGTCTCAGAGAAAATACATGATTGTCCCTCCAGCATAAATAACCAAATTTCACAGATTCTGACTATAATAAATCTTGTGATTCTAGATATTTCTTTTTTTTTTTTTAAGTACACATGCCTTTGGCTCTGAGGGTATCTCACATAAATGTAATGTGTCTCCCCTTATCAAGTACAATAAATAACAAACACTCCTTAAATTTTATACCTTTTTTTAAATGCAATATATGACATAATTCTACTTAGACGATGGGCCTTAACAAGAATGTTATGTTCTCACCTCTTCTGGTGTAATGACTCCAGTCTCTTTGAATTTTGATTCCTGCGAGTAAAGACAGATGTGGCATTAACCTGCAGCTGTCAACACAAGTGCTACACTTTAACAACAACTGTGCAAACACAGTAAAATGCAAAAAAAAACTAATTTAAGAGCAAAAAAGGATAAAATATCACAGGATACAATTTAGATTAAAAAAAATAAAATTAACATAATATAAAGCACATATACACCTTTTACTTATACAGATACTGTTTGCTCATAATTGACAGTTGCACAGGATACCTGAACTACACACATGATGTGTGGTATATTTACTGTATAAGTACTGTTGCACATTAAGTGTTAAGATATTGCACAGTAGGAAATTGCACTGTATGATACAGAATAAAACTATTCGGAAAAATACTTATATTCACCATGATAATGTAAAAATAGAATATATGAAATAGCAGAAATAATAGAAAAATTCAACAAATATATATACAGAGAGAGAGACAGACAACAACAGTGTTACACGTCGTTAAATATTCTATTAGAGCTATTAGCTTGTATGTAATCAGTGCCTTAGATAATACTAAAAAGATGATAAAGTCGCATGTTACTGTTAGCGACTGGATAGCAGCGTTAAGGTGTGTTTGGTATCTCACAGTGTAGCAGCCACCACTTATTTACAAGCTAGCTCCTGTAACGTTAAGTTTACCTTCAGCACTGGAGTCAGAAACTCAGCCACACCGAGAGCCGTCCCTTTCACCGTGTTTATCACGTTCTGCATCTTGTACAGTTCCTTCGAGATAAAAACGGGAGGTTATTTAAGAAACCGTCCTGTGAAAATGTGATTATTTTGACATAGCTACTCAAGCAGAGTGTCAGCAAGAGCAAGTCACATGATACGTTTGGACACTTCCGGTATCCGACTCTCGCGAGAAGTGGTGGAAGTGACAACAGTCTTCTTCTTCTGTAGTTGAGGATTTGTTTTGTTTGTTTTTTTAAAACATATTTTGAAATTGAATAAGGAAAAATTAAATTTTAATTGCTTTAGTTGGAAATTCATTTTAATAAAATGTATTCGAATCACATAATTTGAAATTGAGTTTAAGAAAAATAATTTTAAATTCATCATATAATTTGTACTTTTATCTTAATAATCGTCTTGTGTTATATTGTATAGCTGAAAACTGAATCTGAATAGCATATTATAAAATTGAATTTCAAAAAAATATTCTGACATACTGTTTCTAATTCATCTATTGAAATACAATTTAAAATTTCACAATTCAAAATACAAATTAAATTCTTTCAGACATACATCCAGGTACTTAAAAAATGTAATCATAATGAAAAAAACAGAACCCAATTTTTTTAATACAAAAAATGATCTACATAAATGTTAATCAAAACAGTTAGCAAATAAAGTTCAGTCAATCAGCTAAGTTATTAATCAGAAAAATGTTTCAATTGCACTTGCATAAACTGGTTATTTATTTCTATTTTATCAAGTGCTGTTCCCTTTGACAACACCTGTATGCTTACGCTGGAGACATGAATTACATGTTGCTATGTTTGATTGTAAATTTTGAAAATGTTCAAGTAAAAAAATGTATATGTAATAAAAATGTAATAAAAATCATATTTTTAAAAAATCCTGTTTTTTTCAACACTCCGGTAAAGTAGGTGGCGCTGTGCACCTAAAATCTAGTATTGCATTCCCCCAAAAACGCACCGAAGAAGAAGAGAAGGAACTATTATAGCTGAACTGTAGCTACAGTAGCTAACATGATGACTTTTCCTGTATTAATTATTAATTTATGAGTCCAATGTGAGTCGTGTAGCTAAGCTAAGCTCACAGTGCGCATGCTGCCTCACAGTCGTTCACCATGTGGAGGTTTTCAGTGTGCGCGGTGTTACGGAAGTCAAATATTTTGACTGCAGCTCAGTCAGCTGTCAGATTCACATCTACTGGAGCCTGCAGCAGCAGCAGTGTGACAGGGAGGACATGGCTGAGACCCAGCGGGTTTGACACGGGTTTAAAGACTTTCAACAGCCTCACCAAACAAAAAGAGCCTCTCATCCTGGCAAGAGAGGGAGTAGCAACCTGGTACGGATTGTAATTGATATTATTATTATATGATGAATATGCACAATATGCATTATGACCTTACTCAGTATTGCACATGTGTTGCAGGTATAGCTGTGGACCCACCGTGTACGACCACGCCCACTTGGGACATGCATGGTAATGATAAGGGACTGTTCTTTATTTACAGTGATGGGGTGTAACTGAGTACATTTACTCAAATACTGTGCTTCAGTATGAATTTGAAGTACTTTTTTTTCCAAGCCACTTTATACTTATATTCCACTGAATTTCAAAGGAAAATATAGTACTTTTTAATTCACTACATAAATGTGACAGCTTTAGTTACCTTATAAATTAATTTTACATAAAAAAACATAAGAAAAGTTTATAAAATATATTTTGTTTTAAAGTACCCAACAGTGAATACTAGTGCAGTTGTGTTGATTTATCAATCAAGTGATTCACAGAAAATTAATTGCCAATTATTATTTTGACAAGTAAGTATTTTATTATATATATATATATATATATATATATGTATATATATTTTTATGATTTTGAGGTTTGTTTTTTAACAGTTTATTTTTTCCCTCTTTTAATAATTGTAGTGGGGGGGGGGTTATTATATTGTTATTGTATTTGTGTGTGGTTTTTAATGATAATAATAATAAAATATAATAATAACATTTTTCTGCATTGGGTACTGTTACTTTTAATTATTTCGGTACATTTTCCCGATTATGCTTACTTACTTTTATTTTAGCAACTTTTTCAATGCAGGACATTTACCTGTAATTACCTGTAAGTATTTTCACTGGGGTGGTAATAGTACTTTTACTTAAATGAAGGATCTGAATACTGTTCACCACTATTTGTGCATCAGAAGGGGACTGCCTAGGGTGGGACTTTTTGTCTTTTTTTTTTTTTACAATAACTTTTTCACTTTTTGCCATGCTTGCTAGTTAGTTCATGCTAACAGTTTATTTTTTGACAAAATTGGAAATAACACAGAATAAAGTGTGATAAAATTACAATTTTAATCATTTGAGCAAATTGGTTTGATTTCTTTCAAGGGAAAAAGGCAATTAGCAACTTGCCAACAAATGTCCCACAAATTTAATGTCTAAGCCAAAATTGTTTTGCGTCTGTCTCGTCACAGCTCATATGTCAGGTTTGATATCCTGCAGCGGATTCTGTCCAGGATGTTTGGAATCACTGTCATCCACGCGATGGTCATCACTGACATCGATGACAAGATTATCAAAAGAAGTTGGGAGGTAAGATCACAAGACTTTCAGGTCCGGTGTGTATGAATTAGGGGCATATATTGGCAGAAATTGAATATAATGTATTAAGTATGTTTTCATTAGTGTATAATCACCTGAAAATAAGAATTTTTGTGAACAACAAATCAAACACTGGCTCTAGAGCCGATCATTTGCATTTATGCACCTATAACTTTGATTGATTCTATTGTTTTTATCACCCTTTTGAAAAGTATGTTTATTGAGAATATTTGTTTTCTTTGTTTTACAGGAAAATGTTTCCCCGACTGTCATTGCCAGAATGTATGAGGAGGAATTCAAGAGGGATATGCTTTCATTAAAGGTGTGTTATTAGGTCAAAGCTTGTGTGTTTGTGTGATTCACTTCCTGGCTGAAATAAATAGTTAAATCTTTTTTTTTTTCCTTTTTTTTTTAGTTAAACTGTGTGAGCCACATAACATGAAAAGGTTTTTGTTATCTTATTATATAAGATATTTTTCACTTTTTAACAAGGTATTTTCATCATATTCTAACAAGATGTGTTTGTGTTTTAACAAGGTATTTTTTTCATGTTTCAACAAGATATTTTCATCATGTTATAAGATATTTTCACTTTTTAACAAGACTTTTTCACCTTCTAAGATATTTTAATGTTACAGAGAGAAACTTTTCTTGTAACAACATATTTTTCACATTTTTACAAGATAATTTTTTTTAATGTTACAATGTAACAAGATTTTTTCATTTCATAACAGGAAACTTTGCTTGATAAACCAAGATATTTTGCACGTTTTTAAGATATTTATATGAAGAAGAAGAAAGAAACTTTGTTGTTTTTATAACAAGAAGTGTGTTTATCTGTAAACTTTTAGGTGATTCCTCCTGCAGTTTATTTAAGAGTCACTGAGAATGTGCATCATATTGTCACGTTTATTGAGGGGATCATCAAAAATGGACACGCTTATGCCACAAAAGAAGGTAGGAACTTTAGGAATTAGTGTAATTTCTTATATTAAATAGCAGCTGTATCTGCACAACACACGGGTCAACATTTGTGAAATGCTTTGGTTGTAGGCGATGTGTATTTTGACATCGGGTCCATTGGTGATCGTTATGGCAAGTTCATGGCAGCTGTGGACTCTCAGGGAGAACCTGGTGAGTGTTTCTGCCTGATTCAGTTACTGTACCTAAGTACATTTACTCAAACACTGTACTTCAGTGTGAATTGAGATGTTTTATTTTCATGTCACTTTATACTTTTACTTCACTGCATTTATCTGACAGCTTTAGTTACTTTACAAAGTAAAGTAAAATATGTGAGTTTTGCTAATGGACAACAAACTTTAAACTTCTCCAGGTAGCGCAAATAAACGAGACGCGAGGGATTTTGCTCTCTGGAAACCGTCCAAACCTCAGGAACCATACTGGGAATCTCCGTGGGGCAGAGGACGACCTGGCTGGCATATTGAATGCTCTACCATCTCTAGGTTTGGATTTACGATAACCCTTCTGCCTCATTATGTCTTTTATTGTGTGTGAGATTCTGGGGACTTTCTCAGGATGCATGCCATCAGTACATAAAGAAAAGGTTTGAAATAAGAATTCTTGATTAAGATCAATGTGACTGAAATGTTGAGTTAATAAATGACAATGAGTTAATGCTTCCTTTTTTAAAATTGTTGAGGGTTACTGAACAAATGAAGGTAATATCAAAGGATTTTAGGACAATTATTATGCAACTGTAAATTTTCTGTATTGTTAATACTACAAAAACTTTGAAGCCCTGTGTTTTAGAGCATCCAGTCAGGGATGCTCGTACTGGGAACTTAAACTCAGTTGCTGGTTTAAACTCATGTAGTCTAATCCAGCAGCTCTGCAGTAAATACTCCATGAAGGTGCTATTGTTCAGTTTTTGTAGAAATGTTGATTTAAATGTGCTCTTATTTTGGAGGCTGCAGTTTGTGCTGCTTTTAGATCGTATTGTGTAATGCTGAGAGATGTTTTTTCTAATATTCAGACTAGTCTTACTGGTGTAAAAGAGTTGCAGATTTGGCATAAACATCTACTTGGTGTTAAGGATGAACTGATTAGATTTTGGTGGTCTAAGGTCACAGTGAGTTTGCGTCAATCCTACTCAAGTGAACATGATATCTCAAGAGGACCTTGAAGGAATTTCCTTGAATTTGCTACAAACATCCACTTGGACTCAAGGATGTACTGTTAAAGATTTTAATTGTCAAATTCAAATTTAGGGTTTTATTTAACTTATATAAGGTAGGTAATTTTTTCTATTTGATATCATTGTACAATTAATATTTTTCTTTTGTTGATGGTTAGACAAAATTTGCCCCTGTAGAGATCTGGAGCGTTTCAAATTCTGTAAAATGATGATGGAAGTATTAAAAAGATTGCTGTGTAATGATATTGCACGTCCGTCAGACAGTCTACAGTGTGGTTGTTTCCATGGTGATTTCAGCTCTGTGTTTGGGAGTCAGCTGGATATCCACTCTGGAGGTATTGATCTGGCCTTTCCTCACCACGAGAACGAGGTGGCTCAGAGTGAAGCCTATCACCAGTGTGAACAATGGGCAAACTACTTCCTCCACTCAGGTGAATAACAAATCCACACAGTTTGTTTTCTAAAAGTCAAGTCAACTCTCTTCCTCTCTTAAGATTGCCACGCTCAGAGTTTCTGTTTTATGATGTGCACCTTATTGGTTGTTGTTGTTTTTTTTAGGGCACTTACACCTAAAAGGCAGTGCAGAGAAAATGTCCAAATCTTTAAAAAACTACATCACCATCAAGGTAAAGTGATAAATCATTCATCCCTTTTTGAGTAACAGAATAAATCCCTGTTTCTTCTGCAGTTTGTGAAACTATATTAATTTTATTTTTGTTTTTAATCTTGGGTCAGGATTTCCTGCAGTCTTACTCTGCCAATGAGTTCCGGATGTTTTGTCTTTTGAGCAAATACAGATCAGGTAGGTAAAAAAAATCTAAGTATTAGCACATTTAACTCTATTGGTTTTAACAAATACTGTATTTTTGTAATTAAAAGAGCAAAATCAATTCATTAAGTACCTATATATATATATATGTATATATGTGTATATATATATATATATATATATATATATGTATATATATATATATATATATATATATATATGTATGTATATATATATTGCTTTTCAACTGAAAAAGTGGTTTGGAGATTTAGTTAAATAGTTTTTTGACAACAGTTGGAGCTCTTAAAGAATTCATATGCTAATTATAACAAAATTTCACACAAATGTCTAAGAGGACATATTGATAAGGTGATGAAATTTTATATCTAAAAGGTCAAAGGTTAATTTCCAGTTGCCGTAATATAGCCTCTGTTTCCCTCACAGTGCTGGAGCAGGATTTAGATGTGCCGTATTTGACACGGATTTAGTGACATGTTTAGTTTTCAGTGTTGAATGAACATTGATGATTTGTTGTGGTGTCTCCACAGCCATAGACTACAGCGAAAGTAGCATGATGGAGGCTCGGAGCTCTCTGGGAATCATCTCCACCTTCATGAATGACGCTCAGGCCTACATGAAGGGTCAGCTGCAGTGTTCATCCGTACAGGAAGCTGTTCTCTGGGAGAGGTACGAACTTCCTCCACAGCGTGATTCATTAGGATTAGAAGGCATGTCATCTTTAAAAACAGCCAAATAGCCAAAGTTACACCCCTTATCATAGCCAGATTGTAAAAACAGAGACTGTTGTTGGATTTTCAAATTTCAGGTGGTCCTTGACCACATCACTGGGGATGCTGAAATTATGTTTAAATCTTAAACATTTGAAAAACATATTTGGAGACATTTTAAAGTCATGGAAAAGTTTTGAATTGATGTCCTTTAAAATGTGTGTTGACTGCATTTATTGTATTTGTATCTCATATTTTCTGTTCTGTGTGTGAGGGGTCAGGGTTGGGAGGACAAGCCTTTATTTCAAGTTTCTTTGTACTAGATGGAAATACTCAAGTAAAGTTCAAGTACCTCAAAATTGTTCTTAAGTTCAGTGCTTGAGTAAATGTTCATAGTTACTCTCTAAAGGAAACCCTCCCGCTCAAAAATAATCTAAACATCAAATGATTATTCCTTATTTTAGTTCTGTTTGAGCTGAGAAGTTGTTTTCTTGTGTTTCAGGCTGGCTGAGACTAAATCCAGCGTGATGAAAGCTCTGGCAGATGACTTTGACACCCCGAGAGCCATCAACGCTGTGATGAATCTGGTTTACCATGGAAACTGCCAACTCCAGCCTGTTTCTCAGGTAACTCACTGTGGGTGACTGAACATTGGACTCTCCTGGAATTACACCAACAGACAGTTCTGCTCAGTCTGCTCGTCAATCAGTGTTGTTTACCACAAGCCTCACCAGCAGCTGAACCAAAGCAATTCTTGTCCTGTGTCGGTAGAAGAAAGCTGATGGAGTCATTATGCAAAAGTTGACATTAAAGTTGCGACAGGCTGAAAGCCAAGATTTAAATGCTCAGTTTAAAGCACTGACAGTGAGCTAAAATACTGAGTCCAGGTGTGTGTTTGTGTGTGTGTGTGTGTGTGTTTGTGTTTCTGTTCAGTCAGAGGGAGGGGCTCGGAGCCCTGCAGTGTTCGGAGCGATGGTCAGCTACATCAGAGATGCCCTGGATGTGTTCGGGGTGGATCTGCTGCACAGTAAGGTCAGCAGCAGTGCAATGTAACTACTCAAGTACTGTACTTAAGTACCAGTTTGAGTTTCTTGTACTTTACTTGAGTATTTTCTTTTCATGCCACTTTATACTTACTCCATTCAGAGGTAAATGTTGTGCTTTTTACTCCACTAAATTTGTCTGATAGCTTTCATTACTTTACAAAGATTTCTGCATCAGAACATAAGAGTTTAAAAAATGTTTTGTAATAAATTCAATTACCAAACAGTTTATACAAGTAAAGCTGCAACAATTAGTTGATTAATAAACAGAAAATTAACTAAAATAATAATCATTTTGAGGGTTTTAGGGGGTGATTTTCCCCCTTTTATTTATATGTATTTCTTCTTTTCTTGATTTTTTAAAAATTATTTTTTATATTCCATCATGTTTCATTAAAAATTTTTTTTTTTTTAAGTTCATTGTTTTTGTAATTTTAAGAATTTATTATTTTTGTGTGTGTGTGTGTGTGTGTGTGTGTGGTGGGGGGGGTTGTTTCAAACTTTTCCTGCATTTTGGTACTTTTACTTTTATTACTTTAAGTACATTTTCCTGATCCTATTTACTCACTTTTACTCAAGTGTAAAAAGTGGTTGACAGCGGAGCTTTATGGAACAGACGAAGAAGATACATCAGGCTCTGAAGCACAATACTTCATAGGATACATGGTTTGGCTCTGCATATGGGGTCTGTGGACCTTCCTTGCAAAACAGTTGTTTCTCACACATTTCCTCACCTGTGCTGTTGGGCCGTCCTGTGCAGGAGGCTGATGTGATCAGTAGTGCTGGAAATCTGGAGGGCGTCGTGGAGCAGCTGACTCGCTTCAGAAGTGACGTTCGAGCATTCGCACTTGCTCGTCAGGATGGTCCAAGCAACAAACGTGGACTTCACCCCGAGAGAATCCCCCTCCTCAAAGCCTGTGATAGCCTCAGAAATGACCTGGCACCCCTGGGTGTGCTGATAAAGGTATGCTTGGTTGGCTTGCATTGAAAAAAATGGTACTTTACACAGTTTGACTTCAGAAAATGTACAACATGCACACTGATATCTGGGAAATTGGACCGTTGTGTTGTTCTTATTTCTTAGGACAGAGGAGCGACTTCGACATGGGAGCTAACTCAGGGAAAAAGAAGTGAGAGTGTCCAGGAGAAGGACCAAGAGACATCCAGCTGAGATCACTCTGCCTCTGAGACTCTTTATTTTTGGGTCATGGACTCAATTGAACTTCATCATGTGAAGGACTTCATGAAAACTAGAGACCAAACCATCCTGATTTCAGCTTCAATGCCTACTGTGCCTGTCATCAGTGTATGAACTCTCACATTCATTGCTTCATAAATCAGGAAGCCAGTTTAGGTGGCGGTATACATTTTGTGTGACTGTTTTTGGGATGTAAAATGAAGGTTGAGTGGTGTTTCTTCACCTTGTGTCTGTCTTTAAGGGAAGGCCTCAGAGAAGCCAGTTGGCTGAACCAGTGTTTTCCTCCACTCAGCTTTACAGGGTACCCACAGTCATGAAAAACCTGGAAAGTCATGGAATTCCACAGTCACATTTTAGAGGCCTGGAAAAGTAATGGATCTAATAAAAATAATTGAAAGTTTTTTCATCATGAAAGGTTCTTGATTTTCTCACTGAGTCTGTCTCTCCTTTCATGTATGCCCACAAGGCATGTTAAATCATTTTTCAAATATTTTTGGCTTTAGGGAAGGAGCATACAACTTTAACTGGAAGTATTTTGTATGTATTTTACTTGTGATTGGTGGAGGGGTTTTTTTTAAAGTTTTTTTTTCCTTTAAAATTTTTTGACAATTTCTTTTTCTTTATGTTTTTTGGTGATTTTATAGAAACCTAACATTTTGGCATTTCTTTAACTTTCAAATTCATGCAATTTTTATAGAAAAACGAAATAAAAAGGCAATTCTTTTTTTTTCCCTTAAAATTTATTTTTAAAGAAAACTGTTTTGGAAGTCATGTTTTTTTTTTTTTCTCCATATGTTTGGCAATTTTTACAGGAAACGATCACCATAACCATCATGTCACAGCAAACAAGACCAAACGCAAAAAAGATCTGACAAAAATGTTAATCTTAAAATGTATTTCTTTCCCCAAATTTTACATTTTTACTTTTTTCCAATGCTTAGTTGCACAGTTTTTCATGTTGGTAGGCTTGTTAATTTAATATCATACTCAGCAGTTACTGAATGTTCAAATTTTAGGTGAATCAGGCACATGTCCTAATCTGTATAAGTGTGACACCTACTGGTGAATAAAGGCCACTGAGCCAGGATGTCACGATAAAGCACAGCAGATAATAACATCACCTGACATCACTTAGCAGATCACAGTCCAGTATGTGCTCTTCACTGGCCGGGGGTGCAATCATCCCACAGATTATATTCCACATCAGCGGTCTCATGAAGGGTGTCATTCAGGTGTCCTGCAGTAGACGGTGTCCATCAGGCGGTGCTGCGGCTTTCAGGCATCAGGTTGATGAGAGAGTTACTGGCCTGAGCCAGCTCTGTGATGGACACTCTGCCTCTCTGTCTCATGAAGTTAGCCACTGAGTCCAGCTCCTCTGGAGTGATGGAGATAAACTTCCCTCTGTCATCGATCACTCCTGCACAAAACATATAACATAGTGGTGGGAGAGGTATTCAGATGTTTTACTTCAATAATAGTACTAATACCACATTGTAAGAATATTCTGTTACAATTTAAAGTCCTGCATTGAAATTTTACTGAAGTAAAATTATATTCAGGAAAAAGTACCTAAAGTATTAAACATATAGGTACCAAATGCAGAAAAAATCAAAAATAAACAGAAAAAAACACAACTCAAATTTGTAAAACAAATACATTTTTTTAAAAAGTAGAAAAAAACACCCCAATAACTCAAAATTATTGTTAGAAAAAAGTAAAAATCCTAAGCACTAAAAAATAGCAGCAAAATTGAAAAAACAAAAACCCAATAAAACACACAAAGGAAAAAAAAAACACCCACAATTAAGGCCTTATTTTCAGATGAACTGATGAATGAATTTAACACTTTTTAAGGATCTGTGGGAACCCTGTCAGATGAAAAAGGCAGTCACAGTTCATTTCAAACTTCAGAGATGCAAAGAGTGAAGAGAAGAGTCACTGAGCAGCTTCATACACACCTGCCCACGTAACACTCACCTGTGAGGGAGCCGTCAGCTAACAAGTCCTGCAGTCTGGCAATCGCGTCCTGTGTCCTCATCCCAAAATGAGAAGCCAAGTCCTCAAGGAGAACCACCTTAGAGGTCTGGGGGACAGAGGAGACACAGTAAAACAGTGGTTCCAAACTGGTGGGTCGTGATCCAAAAGGGAAAAAAAGCCCACTTCTTTTAAAATCCCCCCAAATTTTTTTTTACCCTTTTTTTCCCTACAGAGGTCCAGGCTACACCCTAAATGTCCAATCATAGAACCCCCCTGGTCTTCACTAATTGCACTTTAATCTTGCAATATATTTTATTTAATTCTGTTTTAAGCCCATGTGTTATTGACAGTTTGTGAAATAAAACTGAATATGTGGTAAGCTCTCTTGAAATAATGACTGAGGAGAAATCTGGACCCAGTGCTGTATGATAGACTATATACAGATACTTGTCACCGGCCGGAGTCTGAAGAGTCTGTCAGCTCTCACCTCGATGTAGTTGATGAAGTCTTGCAGCAGGTTGCGAGACTGAAAGTCAAGAACACAAACACTTGTTTTAAATATATTAAAGACAAAAGAGAGAGAACATGAAATGTCAACATGAGCTGAGGAGATTGGAGACCTGGTCCTCTGTAAGCTGCTCCTCCTCTCCCTGGTCCTCTATGATGAAGGAGGCTTTGAGTCGTAAGTATTCCTCTTCCTCCCGTTTTTCTTGCTCCTCTTTGGCTCGACGCGCCTCCTCCTCCTGAAAAAACACCAGCACAGAGATCTAGTATCTCCTCGTTTGAACACATAGTGAGAGACAGTGCTGTTGGACGGACAGAGTGTCACCTGTTTCTGTTCCAGCTTTCGTTCTCTCTCGTCCTCCTGGCGTCTCTCCTGCTCTCTGAGCTCCTGCATCCTCTTCCTCTCCTCCCTCTCCTCCATCTCAGCCTGAAAATATGACACAACACAATACATACAATACTGCAAACTTAACTCTGGCCAATTCACAGGGGAGTTTAAAAACCTCTATGGTGATCTTGTAACTAAATATTCAACGGGTAACTTCAATATTTTTAAACACAATATTTTAAACTCTCCGATATTATAGAAAAGGATCCAAGCAGAGACAGATCTTTTTGTTTTTACGAGTAAGACTTTTTGTTTAAACAAAAATCGCCATCACCAAACCCAGTGTAAAATAACTCAGGACTGATAGCAGTGTAAAATAGTTGAGGATTATAGTTAAAAGTTGTTGTTTTTTTAAATAATTCATGTAATTTTCTTCTTTTTATGGTACTGTTTTAATTCTGGGTTATCCTTTAGTTAACATAGAATAGGCAAAAAAAAAGCCTTGAATTCAGCCTATTCCTTTTTTGTTTTTTGTCTAACAAAATTTGTGTGAAAAAATCTTTGTTTGTCATGATGTTTGTAACCGAAATAAAAAATATTAATGCATTCAATCAGTGTGCAGTATAGAGCCCTCACCTCTCGCTGGGCTTTCTTGGCCTGTTTCTCCTCCAGCTTCCTCTGCTTCTTTGCTCCAACTTTTGCTTGCGGCTGGAAGCTCTGCTGCTCCACATCTTCATCCTCCACATGTTCCTCCTCTGGAAACAAATAAGAAAAAAGAAAAGAAATAAAAAAAAAGGCAAAAAAGCTGGGGGTCCTTTTTAGTGAAAAAAAAAAACAAACAGCAGCAGCAAAAAGTACCAAAGTGCTTACAAAAATTATTTGACATGCCTAGTGGGCATACATGAAGGGAGAGACAGACCACAGGGAAAAAAATGAAGACATTTTTGATGAACATATAATCAAAAACAACCAAAACACTGTCACACGTCAACACACATTGAAACTATGTTACATTGTCGGCTACAGAAAAGAAATTAACCATAATGCTAAATTAATGTCATTTATTACACACAACACATTTCAATGATTTTCCCAAAACTTTTGATTTTTTTTTTACTAATTCCATGACTTTTCCAGGCCTGAAAACTGTGAATGTGAAATTTCATGACTTTTTCAGGGGTTTTCTATGACTGTGGGAACCCTGTTCACACCACACATTACATGTATCACAAGACTTGCATATGTTGAGATGGGACGTATGGTCACACGTGTTAAAGTTCACGTGATTACATGTTTTCATTCCGCTGCATGAACAGCTGCATTATAAAAGTAACCAACGCTCTAACTGACAGCGTTTACCTTGTTCTACAGCTTCTCTCTGTGGTCGCCTGTTAGCCATCACCGAGGCCAGGTTCCTCCTCCTGCGAGGCATGCCGGCTCCTCGCTCCTCTGCTGCTCGCTGTGGGGGCCCTGCTGCTCGGATAACATCCCTCTGGTGCTCCTCATCAGCTGAGAATGGAGCGAAAACACAACATGTCATCGCACTGTCTATGCAAAACACATTGCATAACGCTAAGACAGCAAAAATATCAAATATAAAAAAAAGGAAAAAAGTACTACTGTCACATAAAAAAGGCATTTGTCAATCTAAGGTTAGTTACTGCAATTGGTGCAACCCAGTTTGCAAAGCATGTTGTCTTCAAAAAAAAAAAAACTAGAAAAAAAATTATTTTAAAAAATGTTTTTGAAAAAATATCGAAAAAAAAACAAACTATTTTTTAGAAAGACAGAAAAAACACTCCAAACTCAAAATTATTTTAGGAAAAAACACCCCAACAATCAAAATTATTTTAAAAAATGACTTAAATGTTTATCTAAATAATTAGCAATACATTTTCTGTGAATCAACCAATTGATAAATCAACAGCTGTTGCAGCTGTAATTTTAAGAACTCTTTTGTTGTCTAATTTATAATAAAACATCATGTTTTAGAAACTCTTATGTTTGTTAAGCAAAAATCTTAAATTGTTAAGTAACTAAAGCTGTCAGATGAATGAAGTGAAGTAAAAAGTATGTCAGTATATACTGACATGAAAAGAACATACTCAAGTTAAAGACAAGTACCTTAAATTCATACTTAAGTAAAGTACTTGAGTAATGTACTTAGTTTCATCCCAGCAATGGTACATTGTCATTTGTGCAGTTTAATTTGTATTTACTCGCTGTACAACCAATTCAACCAACAAATATACAGTTGAATGTCTTGGCAATATAAGCAAAGAGGCAGATTATCATCAAACAAGATTGAATTACTTTAGTGTCAAAATGTTTTAGTGTTAGTTAGAGTTTTAATAAATCAGGTTCATCTGGCCCACCGCGGACTCCGTAGTTTATCACAGTTTGACAGCTGTTTGCTGACGTTGCCTAAAACGGCAAAAAAGTAACTACAGTGGAGAAAGTTAAAGCTTGTTTCATTTGACTACTTAAGTATTTATTACACTGTCAAAAATATGACACCGTATTGAAAACATCAACATTACAATCAACAGCTGGTTAATGCTAACAGTTAGCATTAGCTCCGAGGCTCCTTACCTTCCTGTGTTCTGCTTCGCACTTTCACCGCAAACACAATGAGGACAATGAGGATAGCAGCTGCTATCAGGTACAGCGCGATATCCATAGCTGCTCTTAAAATTAACTTTCACTAAATATATATATTATAGTCCACGTTTATTTCTGTCTCCAGCTCATTACAGCAGTGTTGACTGAGGAGGACGGTCTCTCTTCTTCTTCTGTGTTTATTTGTGGATCGCAGATCATCGTAAAAAGTGCTCACCAGGTGAACACCGCCACCTGCTGTATGGGAGTATAATTTGTTCCAAATTCAAATAGCTTTATTAGCATGAACAAAAATATTTTATTTCCACAGCAGTTCACAGAAAAAAAAAATCATACACATATTACATACAGTCATTCATTACCTAAATTTTAAATTTACAGGTCAAGAAAGGTTATAATAATCATACTTATATATTGCTTAGTAGTACTGAATAAAATCAAAACTTTGGATTTTGGAAATTTGTACAGAGGTGGCCAGCTTTCAGTGAGTTTAACTTTCACAAATTGTGTATGAAATGCTCAACAAAAAAAGGAATAAAGATCAGCCATACAACATAACAAAAGGGAAGCTCAAATAATCGATACTGAGCTTTAGATATGTCCTAAATACAGCCTGATGTAAATATACCAGACGATTAGTATTGTTAATTTCATATTGTCTGCCCAAGAGAGTTTAAGACATGTGAGGTACACACTAAATACTCAGAGCTTTAACCTGTTGAAATTGTTTTATTCTGAAATATTTGCATTTTTAATTCTGCACATATTTTACGTGTGATGATGCAGACTTTCCATCTTCTCTGAAGAAAAATTTTACTTCTTCAAAAATCATGTTATAACCCTTTAAAATGTACTATACAATGAAGATCTTTATGAAACTTTTATGGCATATTTATTTTTTTGCAACATCCTATACAATGACATATTTTGTGACGTACTAAACTATGACATTTTTAATAATTCTTTAGAGCCAAGCTATATCATAGCATATTTAATGAGCATTTAAGCCATACTATACTGACATTTTTAATGATATTTTAAGCCATACTGTAAAAGTTTTAATGATTTTTTAAGGCATACTATACTATAACATTTAGTAACATACTATACAATGAGGGTTTTTTTTGCAACATACTACACTATGGCCTTTCATTAACACAAAGTATGGTATGAAATATTTCATGGCATAGTATTCTATGAAGTTCTTTAAACATTTTATGGCCATACAATTACCATACAATTTTTTTTCATCATACTATTCTTCTAAAGCCATACTATACTGACATTATTACTTTTATACTTTTCTAATCTATTTTAATGTTTTTATGCTATACTATACTATTAAGTTTTAGATGAAATATTTTAAACCGTAATATATCACATTACTGAACTATTTTTTTACAATATACCATACTACAGTATTTTTTAAGACTTTTTAAGCCATACTATACTGTGACATTTTTTTTGCTATATACTACACTATGACTTTTTTTAATGAAATATTTCACACCATACTATAACATTTCTTATAGCATATTATACTATGACATTTCTTAATTTTTTAAGCCACACTATAATATATATTGTACTTTTTTTTTAAAGGGGGACACACTTGATAACATTTTTTATAAATCATTTAATTGCATAGTATATTATGCAGTTTTTCTTACACAAACATACTATAAATGCACAAGACTGGCTAAAAATTTTAAAAGAAAAAAAGGCTACAATTAATCAAAAGGGAAATTGGTAATGACTTACTTTTGGAGCTATTCTGATTAAACTCTGAGACATCCAGCAGTTCATCATCAAGTTCTGTTCACATCCAATAAAGGAGGAACAAAAGTAAGAACTTTGAATGTAAAAATAGTGAAATGAAGGAAAAAAAAGCCTTAATACACGCAACACAAAGCACCATCTGAAACATCAAGAGACACAAATGGGTCGAAACCCAAGACCAAAATTTAAAACTTTTATTTGTGAACCAATGAACTGGACTGCAATCCATCCGTGCCTTCTATCGTAAAGAAAACTAACATGAACATAAGGAAAAAAACAAACGACCAAACGTGACAGCTGGTACCAGAGCAGGCATCATCACAGACACTGTCTTCACTGGAGGGGACAGGCAGGCCGATAACATTCTGCTGAGAAGAAAAACGGTGTCTAACTAAAGCCTTACAGCCTGAATGTGTGGGGTTTTATAGTGTGGATGTATCAGCTAGAGTTTTCCCCTCCAATGAAGCTGTCTAGTATAGCGATGCGCACGTCTGGTTTAGGGTCTTTTAACACAATACAAAATTGAGTTGGAAGCACAGGATCATTTTTTCACCTGCTATGGCAAACACAACACTAACAATGGACACTGTGAAGTTAACACAAAAGGCAGGCTTCAGTGTCTTGTTTCATAGAAGTGCTTTAACTTTAAAACTTGGACTGTTTAAAAAAAACCAAAAAAAAAAACCATATGAACCCACACCAGCTGTCACGAAAGAAGTAACAAATAATACCATAAACATTTTCATCATATTGTTAATATAAAAAAAAGGAAAACTTTATGCTCACTCATTTCAAAAATGCACCCTGTTAATATTTTCCACCTAACAGCCGATGGAGTCAGTTTGTTGTCTGATGAGAATTTATGAGATTTTTAGGGGAAGAAATTGGCCTGCTCTCCATTTGAGTCTGGAGAGATTTGCACAAGAGCAAGGTCTCTTCACATTGACTAATAAAGCATTCACAAGTCTCTCAGTCCCATGAATCCATTGCAGATTTGCAAACTGTCTCCTCAAAGTAAAACTGAAACAGAGTAGACAAAGTTCTACAACAAGTTCGACAAACATTGGAGGCAATTTACAATTTTACAGGAGAGACTTATTTTAAATGAGATTTTAAGTCCAGGCTCTGCAGGTCTAAGTCTGTCACCACCAAAATAAGACCCTGTCCAGAAATGTCAAAACGGCCTCACCTCTTCAAGAAATGATCTGTATACCACACAGTACAACTAAACTCTGATATACACATTATTCATATCAACTTCATCATTGTTTGAGTTTTTTTTTCAGGACAATAATGAGAATGAGCCAAAACATCTGGAACATAACGAGAACACTGTGTGAAACTAACGTAAGAAAAAACACTAAACCCAACCTAGATCTCACCTGGGCAGTATGATTTACATAGACCTTTAAAGGAATAGTTTGGAGTTGGAAGTGTGGTTGCATGGGGCAGTCATCCAAAATCAGTGTGTTACATACAGCAGATTTCAGTCTGCGAGCCCCCAGTTTAGACAGGCAGTCTGGAGACTGATATGAAAGCTGTGCATTATACTGCTGTGGATGGGGGCTGGCTACAAAACATTTTAGCCACCTAAAAAAAATTAATCAGTTAAAGTGTACGCTGTATTGGGAGTATTTTCACTGCTTTCCATCAGACAGCTTGTTCCGATACAATAATAATAATAATAATAATAATAATAATAATTTCTGTCTTTACAGATTCTAGATATGATAAATGACGTCATTTTGGTGATTTGTAGAGAAAACATGCATTTCAAAATTTGTTAAAGAAAAAAATTCAACAATGTATTACTTTTTTTAAAGAAAAAAAATCACCAACACTTTTTTGGGAGGGGGGGCTTTTCATGCCTTTAATGTAGGACAGATTTGAAAGACCAACACTTTTTAAAGAAAACATGCCTTCCAAACCTGTTTTCTTAAAAAAAAATACATGCTTAAGTTTTCAAAAAAAATTGCAAAAAAAGGATAGAAAAAAGACAACACATTTCAATGATTTTTCTAAAACTTTCAAAGATTTTTACTTGTTCAATGACTTTTCCACATTTTTCACGACTGTTGGTGAGTGAGGGTGTCCACAGGTCTCAGACACCTAAATCTAATGCTTTTTAAGACCTTTTCAAGATAATTATTAACCAGATACAAGACTGATTTTTGGACAAATTAATTACTTTTCAGGCCTTATATTTGTAAAATTGAAAAAAGATCCTTAAGGAGCTACAGACAGGGGCTCCTTAAGGATCTGAAAATTTTTTCCACTTAGGTGGAACTTTTTATAGGTGGCTACAATATGTTTTGTTGCTGGCCCCCATCCACAGCAGTGCATTGCTTAGCCTCTGAATTGGACTCCAGCCTGCTTCTCCAAACTGTATGTGATATATGCACTTCAAAAAATCTGACCTATCCCTTTAATGTTCTATTTAAATCAATAACCCAATGTAGAGCCACAAAGCAACTGACAACACGCAGCCTGCCCAGGAGTACCACCCAAGATTGTAACAGCAACTGAGTAAAACCATGACCTTACTTTTTGTTTTTTGGAAAGGGAGAGAGGCGGGGCGCCCCGAGTATTTGACTGTCGGTCACCACTGCTAACATGACTGAGGTAGAGATTTGTCCTGCATCCAGGACTGATGTTTTCATAAGCTCCCCAGCCAGAGAGGAGTCAGGTCTCAGGTTTAACACATTTGCATTCACTTTCACACACTCACGCAGATACACTCAAAACGTTTGGACAGACAGACAAGCAGCGTGGACATCATCTCTCCGTTTCTCTGTCTGCCCACTTAACCGCCTGGCTTCCTCTGTGAGCTGGTAGGCAGAGAAAACCATCTATGGTGACTGGGAATGAAACACTCGGATGCAACTGGAAAACACAAGCACACAAAGCTACACAACTACCAATTAGCTTATGTTCATAACACTTTTAAACTCGAGGGCGACAGCTCAGTGGCACAAGCTCGTTACATGCTATTCTATGACCAATGCGTGTAAAACAACACTTTCCCTTTGTTACCTTCGCTACATTCGTTCATCTAAACCTGCCATCAGACAAGTTGGATGGCTCTATTCCCTACGAGTCATTTACTTGTTGCTATTCTTGATCTCCAGCCTGAAAGGTAACTATTAAAATACTGCAGTATTTTTATATGAATGTAACATTCTACCATGGAAGATAAGGGCCATGTTAATGGAAAAAAACCCCTTAGATTCTGAGAATAAAGTCATAAGATTATAAGAATTAGGTCGCAATTTCACAGAGTAAGACTGGAGAGTTGGATAAGATGGTATAAAAAGTGATTAAAAAAAGTTATGAATAAATGGTCAAAATTAAAGGATACAATGCTGAAAATATTAGATAAAAAGCAGAAATTATGGACCAGAGATTGTACCATATTACTAAACTCTCCAGTTTAATCTTTGACTTTATTGCAATTTTTTTCATGTAAATGTACGATTTTAATATTCTAATATTACAACTTAAATTGTGTAAATTTACAAGACTATTCCTCATAGTATTACATCTTTTTCTTGAAATTACAACTTCATCCTTGTTATATAATGACTTTGTCAAAATCTAACAATTTCTTCCCTCATCCATTGTGAATTGACTAAATAGAGTGAAACAACTTAAAATTTTGCTCTCTAATGACTACCAGAGACTGTGCAAACTATTGTGCAATGTTTTGATATGATGATTGGACGCTGAGTGAAAATATTGACCTAATTTATCCCCAAACACCCACCCTTTTTCATAGAGAGTAAAGCCTGCATTCGTTTGTTGGACAGACAACTAAAAAGAAGGGCACCATCGATAAAACGAGTCAAACAAAAGCAGGGAAACAACATAAAAACAGGGAGAGGAGAAAACAAAGAGATCTTTAACTGAAGACATACTAAACCTTTGCATACAAGATGTCAAGCAAAAACAAATAAAATAGCTTTCTATGGCCTTATTTGTCAAAAAATAAAAAATCAAATTGCTTCCATTTTGGTTTTACAGTTTCTCTTTTCCCCTGCGATTAAGGATACAGGTGACCTCTGCAGTGCGATGATATTTTGTTCAGAGTGGCGTGTAGGCAGCTCTATATGAGAGAGATATCCGGAACTTTCAGAGTGGAGATGACGGGCAGGACTTTGGCAAAGTTTGACAAGGTGATTTCTCAAGATTGCCTTGGTGGGACTATAAGGACGGCAGCATCTGTTGTCCATGAAAATCGAGCAGCCGCTGAGGGGAAAGTTCGGGAAAAGAGGTGATGCTCTCACATGGACTCAAACTCGTCGATGCGCTGCTTTGTGTTGCCCTGTCGGATCTGGCGCAGCGTTTTGTATTTGTCTCGGCCCGCTTTCACGTTCTCGGCATGTAGCACATCGTTCTGTGTCTTCTTGGTTTCGTCTCTGGCCTCGGCCAACTCTGAGCTTAATGTCTGAGAGATAAAAGAAGAAAGGATGAGAGGGAGAAAGGAAAAAGATGAGGAAAAGACGCAAAGACAAAGAAAGTAAAGCAGAGGGGCGATGAAGGGGCAAAGAGTTTGCAGAGTAATGTGAAAAAAAAGAAACAGGCCACAAATGCAGGAGAGCAAAAACATCGCTCCAGTTTTCAAAGGATTAGTGAAACACCATTCCACTTTTCAGGAGTTCCAGTTTAGTAGCTGCGATGGTAAGACGTGACTGGTCACAATATGCCAACCTGAGGACGTCACTTAGACCCAAGTCTTCCATGGAGTTGACTGGTCTGCAGTTAGTTGATATTTAGCAGCGCTGTAGTTAACTTCTTTGATTTTGTTTAATCCACAGTTGCGGAGATTTGCACTTAAAGACAGTGCTTTGCCGTCTTTGGCGATGCAGCTGCCTGCTGGCATCAGTCTTATTAGCTGCAGCTGTGTGCTCAACACCTTGGTGGGAGCTCAAACTCAAAGTATTTCAGTGATATTTCAATTCCGTTTAACAAAAGGTGCACATTACTTTTGACTTGTTGAGAGAGCTGTCTGGGAGTTTTCTGATGTGAAAGGAGACGTTCAAAAGCACAGTGGTGTCGTTATTTTCCATCACTGTGACAGATTGGCGAGGGTGTGTCGAACAGACAAAATAGCATGTAATTAACGTTTCATTAAAAAAACAAAAAACAAACGCGTTACGTTCAGAACCTAAATTGCATTGAGATTAACGCGTTAAAACTGTCAGCCCCAGTTAACATCTGATTAACCAACCCGTTCTGATTCCAAACTCGTCAAAAAGCACCACTCTGTCATTGTGTTCTGCGTACGGGTGTGACACCAAAAGCCACTTCCTGCATCCACATGCAACACGCCCGGACGCATCAGAGGATAACACGGCTGGACAGAACCTTTGGCCATGTTATAATAGGCTGGTGGACGGCAGGGGCGCGACCATGCACGAGTGGTGTCACTTGACAATGCGGCCAGAAGAAACTGCTTGCGTGTGCCTGAAACGCCGTAGGACAGCGTCAGTCAGTAACGATGACACAATATAAGGAGCGCAACTGTACTTTAACAACTGTTTGTTTTTATACACCTTACTGCGTGCCAACTGACTTTTCTGCCTAATCCCAACCATCGTGACAGTCCGTGCTGTTGTGAAAACATGGAAACCATGGTGCGTCATCCCACCACGTGCATTTGTTGACATCACCGTGACAGCATCCTGGAGCTGAAGGATACCTGAAACATCACAGGTTGATGCGTAACGTCCTGACAGAGCAGCACCATGTGACGAGTTCGGAGTGAGAATATGTTGGATTTACGCAGAGCAACTTCTGGCCGAAGAAAACCTCCAATGACATGCAATAGTTAGACTTCCTTTAAACCCTGAAGCAGGGGGTAGCGGACACGTACATCTGGCCAAGGTGTTCCATTAATCGGGAGCCCAAGGCAGGCTTACAGTCTGTGTTAATTTCTGTTTTTGTTTTTATATGTTTTTATAATTTTTTATGTCAATGAAACCATATGGTTGCTGTTTGAATTCTTCTTGCCATAGCTTCAGTACACATTCTGGCTTATGCAGTAGCCCAGCTTTGATCTATAGGAGAGATATTTCAAGATTTGATGAACTTTGATTGATTAATTACCAGCAGATCTGCTGTAAAGCCAGGCTACTGTCTAAGCCTGAACATGTGCTCCTGTTAAAGACAGGAGGAGAATGGACAGAGAAGTATGGCTCACCTTACCCTGATTTGCCATCGTTTGGCTGGTGTTTCTTCTTTGCAACAAAACTGCTGTTAGAAAATAATATAATTTGGTTGTTATTTGTTTTTACGCACATCTCTTTTGGTTAAATAAAACTGAGGAACAGAATTTTTTGTTAAAAGAAATAGACCTGGTTTTATAAGGAAGGTAGTTTTACTCGAGGTGTTTTATTCTTACGGTAAGTGCAGAGATATATTTGTCTCAATATTTTTTTTTTTAAAGATTGATAATCCCTGTGTTAATGGAATATCTGTGAATATGAAACATCTTAAACAAATACAAAACATTTCCAAATTCAAAAATATCTTGCAAATATAAAAGAATCTGCCAATACATAAACAAAATCCCCAAATATATCTGTGAATACACACAATTTACAAAATAAAAAAAGCATTTATATTTTTCAAACATTTAAAACTTTCAAAGAGGTGTTTGCAAATCCAGTTTCTATTTGGGAATCAAAAAGACGTTTGTGGATCTCAGTTCTACATTTCTGGATTGAAGATAAACTTTCCGTCAGTCTAAACAAAGACCCGTGTATCATGTTACACGTTTTATAATTTTTTTTAATTTGTGTAAGGTATTTTATACTTCCAGATTTCACATTAACCCAGAGCCTGCAGATCTGTTCACACAAATAATATTAAGACAAATATATCTCTATAGGAAAGTTTTAAACCGCTCTCTCCATGGGAGTATCAATTTCTATGTGCGATTTTGATTTTTAGGCTCTAAATTAATTGTGTCTTTGATGTAAAGGTTCCTCTGACCTTACGAAAATAAGTCCCCAGGGTGAGGGAACTGTATTTTTGTGTTATGTCAACAATTTTGATTAAACCTTTCAGGTTTTCTCCTCTGACTCTTACCTGCAGCTGTTTCTTCACCCTCTCATTCTTCTGCGCTTCAGTGATGCGTGCCTCCTCACTGCGGAGGTCGAGCTGGCTGACGCCCTCGTTGGACAGCTCAGCACTGGCCTCCGCGTGGTTCTCATCCTGCTCATCGTGCTCGTTCTCAGCTTGGCCACCAGAAGGTTCTGAAACCACAGTCATTGCGGTCTTAAGCTCTTCCTTGGTCTTCTCCAGGTCCTCCTGGGCTGACAGAGCCTGCAGAGAGGGACATGGACAGGGAGAGTGGAGGACAGAGACACATGATGGTTTCACACCAGGGAGGTGACAGTGAAATAACTGGTGCCATCAGGGGCTGAGTGAAAGCACCCATACAAGTTATACATTATATTACATTGGAGTATTTTTCTTATTTTAGACAATGAAGTACAGAAAAGTATTTATTTTTCTGTCTCTATCGTCATCATGATAAGAGTGCATAATATGATGTAAATTCCATGACAGAGGAGACTTATGATCACTTAATTTAGGTGGAGAAAAAAGTTGTCGATATCAGCATAGTTATCAGAGAATGTAAGTTGTTATATAATTGTGTATGTGATATCGCCAAAAAATCCAGTATGGCACATACCTCAGTGTAAGAGTATACACAATACAAGGCATGGTTCTTTGCTTTTTGGGGTTGCAATTCTGTACACTTTGCAGAGAAAGATGCAGAAAATATCTCACTCTGCATGTGAAATTCCACCACTTGGCATCCTTCATGACATGATGAATTAAATTATTTCACAACAATAGATGTTACTAATTCTTTTATGGTTACACAACGTAACACCCGAAAAGAAAGATTCATGAAATCCTTCTTCCCATGTTTTATCATTTTTAAGATGTTTCAATGTTTAATTTAAGTCATCTTAATACAATTAAGTCCTTCATTTCAGATTACTGAATTCAATGCCTTTTAAGGACCCTGTTTAAAATACATGAAAAACAAAACAAAAAAAGATCCAAGATGCTTAGGTCCAGCAGGCTGCCTGGCTTGCAATAACTGGTACAAAACCATGTGATGTTCATGTTAGCTGATATAGTACTGGGGGAGATGGGTCTTGTACCTTGTGCTGCCATTCAATTGCCTCATCGTCTTTCTTTCGTTTGGCTTCTTCCAGTAAAGCAATCTTGGCTGTAAATTCAGCCAGTTCAGCAGCCTGGAATCAAACAGAGACCCTGCTGTAAAACATACTGTACACACTTCTAAATATTCACGTAAGCCAGCCTGTAACAACGGTCGGCTGAGAGAAACGTAATTGCGTACACGTACACGTACGCACACACACACACACACACACACACACACACACACACACACACACACACACACACACACACACACACACACACACACACACACACACACCAGTTGTTCCTGGTTCTTCTGCTGGTCTGCAGCCTGTTTGGCCAGCTCTGCTTTGGCCTCCTCAGCCATATGCCTTTCTCTCTCCAGCCTCTCTGCTTCCTCCTTCGCTCTCGTCCTCTCTTGCTCGAGCTTCATGGCCACGCGAGTCTGTTCCTCCAACTCTGTGGAAGGGCAGGCATGAAGCAAGTTCCATTTTTATTATGGCTTCTTTAATTTAGTCTTCTATGCATTTCAAAGTCATATTTTATTATGATCTCTACAGGTTTTTCAGAATAAATACAAACAGAGGAATGAAAGAAAGATCCAGGGTCCCCACACATTGGCATGGACAAAACTAAAACTTTTTCATGACTTTTCAAGGACACAAAGTATTTTTTTCTTGCCCCACTTGCCCAGTTTTTTTCACACATATAGGATGCATACTTTATTCAAACACAATTTCAGCATTCGTCATGATTTGTTCAGAAATTTGAAAATCCAATAATAATTTTTGTTATTACAGTTTGTGGTTAATGGTGGAATTTTGGCTTTAAAAAAATAATTAAAAAATGCATGCTTTTAAAAGAAGAAGAAAAAAGAACAAATAAAAATCTATTTACACTTTCTATAAAACTTCACTGAAAAATTATGAAGAAAAAAACTTTTTTAAAAATAAAATAAAATCGGAAAAGCTTTTTCAAAGAAACATGCCTTCCAAACACTTTCTTAAACCTGTAAAAATCACCAAGACTCAAAAAGGGGGGAAAAAAAGAAGATTTTTTTTTTTAAGTTCAACAATAATTTTTAAAAGGGTTTGGAGGGTATAGGGTTTTGTTTATTTTAGAAGTCAGCGGTAAAATAAAGCCCAAAGTGCTTAAAAGTCATTTGACATGCCTAGTGGGCAGACATGAAGGGAGAGACTGAATGCAGGGAGAAAATCAAGAAACATACATGATGAACAACTAAAACAAAAACAATCTAAAAGCTGTCACATGTTGACACATATTAAAGCTATGTTAAGCTACAGAAAATAATTTTAACGTTATGTTACATTTAAGTAATTCAATACATGACACACAACACAGTTCCATGACTTCTCCAGGCATGGAAAATGTGATTGTGAAATTCCATGACCTTTCCAGGTTTTCTACGACTGTGGGCAGCCTGGAGATAATGCGAGCATGATGAATAGACATGATTTGCCTTGACTCGCAGCTCGGGAGAAATTCTTTAAATTGACAGACATAAGGAAGGGAGACGAGGGTGGCAGTGAACAGATGGATGGATAAAAAAAGGAAAGTGGGTACCTTTCTGAGCTTTCATCGTCTGCTCTTCAATCTGTCTCAGCCTCTCCATGAGCTCCTCTTTCTCGCGCTCTATCCTCTCCTTCTCTTTCTCTGCATACTCTCGCTTCTTCTTCTCATTCTCCAGCTGAGCCCTGAGAAGTTTTGTTATTACATATTTCATTATACTTAAGTTTTTAGGAGGGCGAAACTTCAGTTTTACTGTATCACAAAAACATATACAGAGACATGCAGCAAATGAAGCAGTCTTATCCTGAGCTGAATAAAAGCTGCAGCACCTTTGAAGGGGAGCGATACCTAAGTCAAGAATTCCAGTATGTTATTTCCATGGCCAAAGAAAGGTTAACCAATACTTATGAACACTCGCTCTCAAAGCCAGGATCCAGAGAAGGAAGACGGGTATAAAGTCTGGAGCTGCTCCACAGACAGTGAATGTGAGACTGTCTCTATGGACCCACAGAAGGGTTGTTTCCTTTTTTTAATTACATAAATGAGCTTTATTCTGCTGCAGTGTTCTCAGTTATGAGACTGAAAATGTATTCATATACTCAGAATATTCCCCCGTCTGCTCTCAGTGTCATCTATAACATCTTTTAGCATTCATTAGGCTTGTTCAAGCCGAGCCATTCCTGCACAGAACTGATCACCGGCAATCAACGTGCAATACATGCTGTATGGTGATAATCTCCCAAAATTGCCTACACGGCCCAGGGCATGATGGGAAACACCTGGCTCTCAGCTCATCAGTTTAGAGGTTGACTCAGCAATATGACACTCCATATAATTGTTTTATTTTTGTTGAATTTGAGATTTGGAATTTATTTGTCTTATTTGAAGTTTTTTTCTGTTGACAGAGTACATGTTGTGGCTGATGGTGACATTTTGCACTCAGACACTAAATACATTCATGAACTATACAGAGTATATTGTATATTAACACTAGACAGTTTTAATTATTTTAAGTAGGCCAATTTAACAGCACAAAGACTTGTAGTCAGTAGCCTGAGTGGGATGTGAGGATTCTTTAAATAACATGTGTGCAGATGTGAAGCCCTGCCTGTAGCATGTCTGACTGATCTGCACTGAAAGCTGCTGTGTGTTTGACTATTAGGCTGATATTTTTCGTTTATGTAGTTTGAGGGTGCCAGGCACGCTACGAGGTTATTATGTCATAACCACAATAGTTGAAGACTGTCAACAAAGTGATATACGGACCTGATAAGATTTTAATGAATTGGAATGAAATCTAACAGGATGTGGGTACTTCTGTGACTTCCCGTACAAACTGAAGGCTGCTGGAAAAAAGTCTGAAAACTATCCGATCCTTATCCTTAATCGCAGCTTTTTGTCTCTGCCTCCTGCTGTGGCCGCCTGCTTTCATCCGCTGTCCAGGTGAGGCACAGTTCGGCTCAAACAAGCCTAATGTCTATGGAGCCACTACAGGCTTTATACCCTGGAACAACACAAATTTGAGATTTAGCATTCTACTAATTGAATTTGGGGGAGAGTTGTTTAAGTTTACTGATATTTTTGAACTGTCTTTGACCACAGGAATAAAATGGATCAATTCTGAACATAGGCTCAGTTCTTTTTTAACTGAGCAAGGCACTCAAGCTCTCCTTCAGCCTCAGATGGTGCGCATAAAAGAGGCAAGACTGTCCTCTAGTGGAGGAGCCGTAAAATACATTTCTTCTTATTTCGCCTGAAAGAAGGCAATGAGAAGCTTAACAAGACATGGCCCAAAAATTAACAAAAAAATTACCTGAAAAATTAATAAAAGAAAAAATAAAATGAACCTTAAAGAAATATGCATATATTTTTCTGGACATTTTCCCACTTTCTTCAAAGGGTTATAAATAGCTTGTAAAAGGTATCTTACTGTAGCACAAGAAAACTGGTGTCCATCCAGTTTTTAAAGGGTTAAATACTCTAGTGGAGATGATTGGAAAAATATAAATGTGTTGTCAAACGTCAAAGAAGTGCTGGGCGATATTCCTAATAATTCATTGCCAGTGATGAGCAAAAGTTAACTTTAGACGTTTAGTATCAGGTCTTAACCCTTTGAAACCTGGATTGACATCACTTTTCTTGTGCTTCATTAAGATGCCTTTCACATGTGTATAAACATTTCAGCACTGAGCAAATTGGTTTGATTTCTTTCAAAAAAATATGGGGAAATAAAGGCAAAAGGCAACTTGGCGAGAAATGTCCAGTAAATTGCCAGAAATAAGCAGATTTAGAAAATAAAAGTAACAACAGTTTGAATTATTATACCTATGTATTTAGAATAATTTCATACAATAATTACATTTTAAGCATTTTTTCAGGTCATTTCCCTGTCATTCTCTCAACTTTCCTGCTTTTGTTTGTTTGCTTTTTGTTGTTGTTTTTGCAAATTCAGGTAATTTTACTGTACTTTCTACTTATTTCTTGTTAATTTCTGGGTCTTTTTTTTTTTTTTTAGTTTTTAGTTCCTCATTGCCTTCTTGCCGTGAGTTTGATCGAAATCAAGCCAATGTGTCCAAGTTTCAAAGGGTTAACAAGTCTTATTTTAGCCCAGTGCACATATTACAAGTCAAGATATTGCTCAAAAACTAGATTGCTTAAAAAATTCAATACTTAATAATTTCGTAATCTTTATATCTATCTACATCTTTCTGCAAAACTAATCTAGTGCCTTATACATCAGATGTTTCCAAACTTGGGTGTCGCCTGTTTTTTCGTGTTATTCAAATTAAATAAAATCACACACAAACAGACGCAACTGTTTCTTCTTTGTGTGAAAAAGTATGCAACTTTCCCCTGCTCCTGGAAGTGACTGCCCTCGCTGTTGACTTTATGCTTCTTTGTTGTGACCTTGTCTGATACCTAACAGGAAATGCATGTTGCTAGGTAACCGTTCATTTCCAGTCTGCTTATGAAAACATGTTAGTTCCTGCTGCAGGGTTCCTACTTGGTGCATGTCTACAAACTGTATGACTGTCCTGCCGTAGTGAGATACAGAAAAAATGCAAAGTTAACTTGCTTGATTGCCCAATATTTTTTTGTGGGTCACATAGAAGACACTCCAAACGACAAGCCACAGACGGATCTTTACTGCCTGAGGCTACAAAAAGCCCCCCGAATGGACTTTGGAGATGCCTGACCCATAACTTCAAACATTTCAAACAGAAAAAATACAAAACATTTAAGTTCAGTACCTAATAATTTCTATATGATCTGCAAACTTTGGACAGACATGTGCATCATTCCAAAAGACACATGTAATATGTGAATTTGTTTTCCAGATGACTTTTCTATGACTTTAAGAACAAACAAAAAATGACGCCATGGTTGTGAGTATCCCTGTGCAGTACCTCTCCATCTGTTTGTGGTGCTTCTCCTCCCGGGCCTGAGCCTTCATCTGCTGCACCTCGATGGTATCGGGCTTTCTCCTCCTCATGTACAACTCATGGTTACCCATACACAACGCCAAGATACGCTTGTTGATGCGGAGTCGCGGAGCATAAAACACAAAGTCCTTCGTGTTTGACAAAGAGAGAGAAGAGAAAATGTATCATTTGAGATGAAGCAGGAGACGTTAGCAGAAAGTAAACTTTTTCTTTTAAAGTTTTAATGAATCCAAGACTCACAGGCGCTTTCTTGTCAATGGGTTTGATGACAAACTTCTTGTCATTAAAAGAGATATTTCGAATCTCACTCCAGGGGAAACCGATCTTTGGTGTCAACCTGGAAAATTAAATGGAAAAGTGGTTAAACACTTCTACTTGTGTCCCACTCACACGCTAATATCAGTAACAAAATGTAACGACCGTTCAAAACAGAACTGTACAGTAAATGTTTCCCCAAATGTTAATCAATATTATTATTAAGAGTGTTTTGCTGTCACGTCAAAAAAAAAACTATACAAAAACGAAAACTCTAATCAGTTTCAGCTAATAACGTGAAAAGATGTTTTTCACATTTTACTGTCATATTGTTATGTTATCACATCATACAAACTTATCACACTATAAAGCCAAACTTTTCTTGTTAGAGCAAGACATCCTTTATCTCATAACTTAAAATATTTCATGTTAAAATGTGATAACACATTGTAAACGAAGGTAGAAGTAGGTAGAGGGTAGATATATACAAAGGTTAGAAAACAAAATTACAATGATATGTTTTTAGGACATAACATGAAAATATAGTTTTAACAAGAAATTTTTCACATTATTTTCTAGTACTGATCAGTGTTTTTTGGCTTGGCAGCACTACAATTCTGTAAACTATTGAAAAAAAATTACTGTGATTACTAACTTCATTACAAGCACCAAAACTCCATAACTTTTCCAAAACTTTGCTGTTTGAATGTTTTACTAAGTCCATTTACTGGCCTGGGAAATTATATTGTCAAATTCCAGTACTTTTCCAGGTTTCCCATGACCATGGGAACCCTGTAATATTCAGTAGAGGCTGTTATACTGTTGGTTGTAACTTGGAAAAAAAACTCCTCACCCAGTATTTGGACTTAGACTGAGGTGCTGAAGCTGAATCATTATAAACAGTAAAAAAAAAAAAAAACAGCTCATCAGCACACTTAAATCCATACAAAAATCATGTTTACTGTGCAAGCTTTTGGAAAGAAACCTTCTTCAAGGCATAACAAGAGGAATCAGCAGTGTAAGAAGCTGGGAGAAAATCACTTTACAGCCTTAATGCATAACAGTGTCAAACAGTTGGTTTGAGTTTTATAACATTCAGCCAGCAGATGGTGCCAAAGATGAACAAACCACCACAAACCAAATCAGGAGACCTCACAGTTTGCATCTTCAATTTGATTTTTCACTCAAGTGGTTAAGAATAGTGACAGGAAAGACAAACAGGTGGATGAAAGTCAAAATATTACTCTGTGCCAAGAAATAAAATGATGGAAGTGTTTGCTGATTAAAAAAGAAAAGAAAAGAAAAGAAAAGAAAAGAAAAGAAAAGAAAAGAAAAGAAAAGAAAAGAAAAGAAAAGAAAAGAAAAGAAAAGAAAAGAAAAGAAAAGAAAAGAAAAGAAAAGAAATGGATGAAGAGAAAATGAGGATGTTGCTGTCCAAGGACAGACAAAGAGACTATCCCTAATTTTTTCCCTTCCTCACCTGGACAAGAGAATGAGGATGGCAGTTTTGATGACCTCAGATAACAGACAGGAAGGGGAAAGCAGTGAGAGGAAATGCGACAAGAGTTGTGATTAAATCTATCCTTTCTTCCACAAAGAGGGGACAGGAAAGACTCTCCTACAATGGACATACACAGTCTTCCTTTCTCCACCTCTCCCTCAGTTTTCACCTCTAAATATATCTTTGTTTCCACTAAACTTGTGGTACATTGTGCATCTCATGCTGGCATCGAGCCTCTGTGAGAAATTAGCAGAGTTAACTAGTCTGATTTAAAAAATAAAAAAATGCAATACAGAAATGCTGAAGAATCTGCAAGGAATCAGGAAAAGTTGACAAGAAAATGATTAATTTAAAAATTAACATGTTTTTTTCACCCTTTTTTGTTGCATTTCAGGTAATTTTTTTAACTCATAACTTCCCGTTGTTTTTAACAGAAATCAGGCTATTTTGCACAGATTTCAAAGGTTAAAGAAAAAAAATGGTCAGTCAGTCACATTTCTTTAACCCTTTGAAACCTGAGTAAATATGCTTGATATCTTTCAAAAACATGGGAAGCAATGATAGAAGACATGACTCAAACACTTGCAAGAAATCAGTAGAGTACAAGAAACATACCTGAAAATGAGTTTAAAAAAATTAATTAAAAAACAAAAACAAAAATGAAAAAACAGAATCGAACAAAGGCAAAGAAGACTTGGAAAAAGTGCTTAAAAATGATAATATTTCTGTAAAAAATTTCAAACATGTCATTTATGATTTTTAGAAATAAAGTTTTTTCCCTAGCTTTTTTTATTCCAGACATTTTTCCATAGATTTAAATTTTTTTATTATCAAGTTGCTCATTGCTTTTTGTCCCACATTTCTGAAAGAAATCGCAACAATTTGTTCAGGGTTTAAGTGCTCAAATACTAGCAAAAGGCATCTGGAAGCAGCATAAGGAAGGTGATGTCGCTCCAGGTTTCAAAGGGTCAAGTTTACCAATTTTTGCAGATCTTACAGTGCAAAATTTAGAAATATAATTAAAATCCTACTTTCTATATATTATTATTTTAAGACCACTGAAAGATTTATTTAAAAAACATTGATTTAAAAAATAGACATCCCGTATTTTGTAAATAAACTCATTGAATCTGTTAGTGTGTGTTTGTGTGTGTCCTTTACTTGTCTTCATGTTCGTAGATGTTGAGACCGAGGGCATCCACACCCAGCCACAGCTGTGTCCCCTTCTTGTTTTTGATCTCAAAGTAGTTGACACCGTACATCTCCAGGTCCTGGGCGATTTTCAGATATTCCATCATAGAGTCCTCTCTGTCAGAGAAGGAAAAGCACGAGTTAGAAGATTTTATTATATATGTCTTATTGTCAGAAAAGGCCCACATTAATATCAGCAGAACAGAATGTAATCTGTGTTCATTTTGTTTTTCATTTTCTAAAGCAAATGCACACAAAACAATACAATCAAAACACACATTCAATAAATTTAGGTCAACAATCACACCTAAACTGTGGTAACTTTTGGCATTTTTCAGCCCTCTACAATAAGTAACTGCACAGACAATGACGTCCACACATAACACAGGAACAAGCCGAAACATGTACACTCAGACTAAAGTTTTCTTTATCTCTGTCAGTGGGTTTCGGGGAAAAACGTGACACATACCTGAGCATTCCTCTGTGTTCCTCGTGCCAAGTCTGTATCCTGTCCTCCCATTGCTCTTTGGTCAGCTTGTGCTGCTCCAGGACTCTGTGTACACAAACATAAAAACAGTGACTTCACCTGAGGGGATGTTGAACAGCATATAATTGCTTCCTCCAAAGGAAATCATTGAAAATTCAAGCAAGGAACCAGCAGGGTTCCTGCAGCTTAAACCACGTTAGATTTAAGATTTTAAAGGCTTTGCATGCCATTTGGAATGAAGTTTAAGACTTTTTTTTAATATACATTTTTTTAACTTAGAGGAAGACAATTTTGTCCAAATGTTTGTTATGACATAAATAATACTTTTTTTTAATCCAGTGAAACAGTTTGATTATCGGAATCAAATTTTTAAATTAAAAAAAAACACAACACTTTTTTTGGAGTGAAACACAAATTGTGTTTTTCAATGTGCATGCGAAGCTCAACTGCTCGGATGATGAGTTTAAAAAGTGGAATTTCTGAAATTATTTAACAAATACCGCAAAAAAAAGATGTTACAATTCTTTGAGATTTTACAACACAACGTTAGAGAAAACAATTCATAAAGTCCTCCTTCGCATGTCTGAGCGTTTTTAAGACTTTTGCAAGATTACTTTAAGTCATTTTAATACCAATTAAGACTTTATTTTTAGATTCTTGAATTAAATACTTTTTAAGATGTTTTAAGAATCCGGAGGAACACTGAACAAGCACATTTCAGGTTTCAACAGTCTGGACTGTGTATGAAAACACTTCAGCTGCCCTAAATGCTTTTGTTAACTGGTGTGTTGCCATGTAAACTGTATTACAAAATTAACAGTTTACATGGCAACTTAAAATGTCACAGGTTCTGACTTTTGTTTTATATTTAGTGTCAGCAAAAAAAAAAAGCTGCAGAATTGCAATATATTGTTAGCTCTGTTAGCTTGTTTACTAAATCACATGAATGCATGCTGTCCCACTGAACGTCCCGCAGAGCTGTAAAACTTTATATGGAAAAAAACAACAAAAAAACAAGCCCCCGAATATTCGTATTGAACTACAGAATCTGATTTGACTGGAGTGATTCTGAGTCGGGTACAGCCCCACTGAATTGCCCCTCTGGGGTGAATAAAGTTGTCTGAATCAGAATCTGAACAGCAGAGCCATTTAAGATGTAACATACTGTGTGATGATTACCTTTGAGGCAGCAGTCTGTCATGGGTAAGGTACCCAGGCTTGTGGACATCTTTGTTGTAGTCTCCATACTTAGCCTGGACAGAGTATGATGCCAGCAGCACAGCTGTCTCTGGAGGACAGTAGTTTTCATCATTCAGGATGGCCTCCTTCACCTGGTGGAGCAGGAGGGAGTGACGAGTTAACAAATGAAACTGATTTAATGTATTCAACACTGCTTTTCCCCCAAACGTCCCCCCAATGTTTGCACTACATTTGGATGATAACTTGACTTGTTACCTGCAGGAAGAAAAGTCTCTGGGTAATCTCCTGGATTAGCTCCTCTGAGACGTCCTCAGGGAAGAATTTGGCTCTGAACTTAAACTGCAGGGGGTTCTCTTTCTTCACATCCTGCTGGGTCACCTGGACAATAGAGACAACATCATAATCCAACTGGCAGCTCATAACTTCAGTCCCTCTTACACAGTTTGTTCAATGAGGGACAGGTTGCACCGTTATTCCGTTTCTCTGTTCTGTATAAAAAGGTACAATCACAAACAGGGGGACAGAGTTGTCTTGTCAGCAGTGGAGGTATTAACAGCACCGAATTAACATCTGTGTAAAAAGTGTGACGTGTGTGTTAAAGTCCAGACACACCAAACTAATTGAGTGACGGGTGTTGCATTGCTAACGTTGCACTTCAACATACCACAAAGACTAAAGCCAACGGCCAAGTAGCACATATACTTTGCACCTATGTGAAAGGAAATAACTCTCCATACCAGCAGGCAGAGGTAGTCTGTTTTCATTTTTCAAAAGAGAAACTCGAGGAACAACAGGATGGATTCAAGTTGCTATTTAGCCACTTAGCACATTAACAGCACAACCTAATGCTGAGAGAACAAATTATATTTACTTTGCACTAAAGAAAAAAACACAGTTACAAAACATTTCTGCTAAAGAGCTCACTGCCAAAAAAAAAATCTTCCTAAATATAACACATTTGTTTCAAACAGCAACACAGCTGCTCAGTTTGAACAATATCAGGCTAAAAAAAAACTTGCATGCAGGCCGAAACTCAACCATGCTGTTCTTTCAGGAGATGCAGTGACTTAAACCAGCGGTGAGCAAGACAAAGTTATACGTAAATTGCTGGGCTATGAGTAGAGGAAAAGTCTGCTATCGGCTAAGCTAATTTATGCAATGTAAAATGCAGTGGGATGCCACTGTATAGGAGGGGGAAAAATGACTTGCAGAAGACGGCTGTTTTGTCTATAAACCTAACAGCTATTATGGAGCCGAATTTCATACTTTTGTTTAGTGATCATGTTTGATGGCTGCTGGGAGAAGTTTGCCTGCAGGGCTCTGAGCCAAACAGCACTGACATTTTAGGAAAAAGATAATAATTTGGATTCAAGTGAGAAAAATAAGCATATACATAACATAACACTTGTGTAATCTAGTTACTGTAGGTCAGAAATATAAAATAGTTGCTATTGGAGCCCCGCTTAAAGTCACAGAATATAAGGGGAGTTTTTCACCACATTTTCCTGTACCCTCCACCCCTCTCTGTCACACATACACTTGTAGAGTGTGAGGGGGGGTTTTCTGCCGTGTATACTCATAAACACACAGACACACTTTAATAGCCGGGGTGTCTGAACTGGAGGGTGAGGCAGCCTGAGTGAGAGAGGAAGCATGGTAAACAGCACATCTGACATGACAGACCAGAGCGGAGCTTCTGGGAAAATCCCAGTCAAATAAGATAAGACACAAACTGATTATGTGTGAAGGAAGGCTAAAGAGAAAGGCACTAATATATATTTTTTCTTTAAAAAAGGAGGCAGAAAGACAGTCAAAGGAAGAAGACAATAAAAGTGTGTAAATTAGAAAACAGTGTGTTTTGATGGAAGACTGACCTTCTTATTGAGTTTGAGCCAAGTGATGTAACCTTTGCTGTCCACATACTGAAGACCAAAGAACCAGACCTCTCGTAGTCCCACTGTCTTCACCACCTGACAAGAAAATAAATTGAAATCTGGTTTCTTACAGATGGTACAAGCAACAGATTTCCAATTGGTTTATGGTGGTTTTGCTTTTATTGATACTGGACAGTGTAGACAGACTGGAAATAGGTGGGGGGAGACAATGAAGTGACATGCTACAAAGGTCCCCAGCCTAAAAACTGAAAGAAAATTGTCTTGTGGCAGATGGACAATATACTCAATTCTTAGAAATGCTTTAAAATCTGAACATGTTGTTGAAGAAGACTCTGAAAGAGACAGTTGACCCAAACATCAAAAGACATTTTTTCCCCTAACCGGTAGCACAATTATTAACGTTGATCAATAGCACTAGTATTTATCAAGATTCATAAATAGCAGTACAGTTAAGAGGAAAAATGGTTCTTTTTGATTTGGGGGTTAATGGTCCCTTTAAACTGACTTCAATGAAATTTGCATGACTTCAAATTTTACTGACTTCAGAGAAATTGCCTGGAAACATCCAGGCAATTTCTCTCTCTCCCTAAAAATACCTAAATAAGGGGAAAACGGCAAAATCTTCCTGCTTCTCTTATGGACAGCAAACTGCAAAGGTGAAACCCAAGCAGTGTTGTAAATTGATTGATTTGTCAATACACATTGATTTTGAATATTTGAAACCGCTTCGATACCTACTTTCGCAGTATTGATACACCTGTATGAGCTGCGCTTTCTCACTCCCTCTTATGGTGTGTTCACACCAAATGCGATGCGAGCATTTTGCACAGCGAGTTTACATTTGAAGTCATTGCAAAGATGCAAATAGATGTGAATTGTGTGTGTCTTTCCCCTAATCGCACAAGTTGAAATTTTTTTCAACTTGAGCGAGAATTTTGTGTGATGCTGTATTGCAAGAGCAGATCAGGATTAAGATCTAGTTATTGATCGATTGTCTGACGAATTTCTGACATCCAGAAATGAAGAATAAACAATGTTGCTGTCTGTGGACACACGGAGCGCCACTCAGCTTCAGTTCTATACAGAGACAGAAAAAATAAGAACCTGAAGGGCTCAAAGATCATTGAGCAAAGGTATAAAGTTACATGGTAAGAATGTAAACAACAGAGAGCGTGTAACGTCCTGCTGTGAAAGTTTGATAAATGACAAAGAGTCTGCATCTTGGCTCACTCTGCTTCAAAGCACGGAGACTCCGTGTTTACATCCTGCTTTCTGTTGTATTAATAGTTTTCAAGTTATCGGATCTGACTTGAATATTACAGTGTCATGACAACACAAAATCCAAGTGGCCATGGCCAAAATTTCCATTTTAATCCAATATTTCCTGAACAAAAAAAATTGTGCATTCATACAACAAGGTAAAAATGGTAGTAGGTACCTGGTTTCAATTTCTAACATACCAGCAGGCATGCTCACCTGGTCAAAGAGCTGTTTCCCCGTGGTATTCGGTTGGATGGCAAACTCCAGCTCTGCATCCATGGTCGTCACACGGACGTTGATCTCAAAAACAAAGACGACAAGAAATTCACTTTGTTTGCCATATTTCATAGGCAAAGATTTTACATTCAGACTTTAGATACAGCACGTTTTTGAATGTTGCAGAAAAGGAATGGGAACAGAAGAAACCCCACAGCGGTGCAATTAAATAAAAGGCTACACACAACAGTGTCTCACTTAGCAACAGGGTAGAGTAAAGCTCTGAACACCACATGACTGTGACCACACCACTTTTGGGTTGGAAGGAGAAATAAAAGTCACCAATGTGCTTTATAGATATAAAGCCGCCACACCAACGTGTCATTGTCATGCGTCTCCTCCTTTAATGTACTGATTTTAAAAATTTGTCAGTTTCTTATAAAAAAGAAGAATAGAAGAAACTTCATACACATGTTCACGGGCAAACATTTCAAAACCTTTCTGTGACTTTTCAAGGAAACATAACTTTTTCTTTTTTTTGTATTTTCTGTATTCAAATATAATTTCAGTTAGCAGGCATACATGGAAGGAGAGACAGAACTTGAGGAGAAATGAAGACACATACATGATGGTAAACTAAGTGTCACAGTCATCTACACATATGAAAGCTACGTTCGACAGCTCCAAAAAAATATATTTGCTGTTATACTACATTATGTTGAAGGTTATCTACATAAGACTACTGTCATCATTTTATTACTCAAGGAAAAACAAACAAAACAACAACAACAACAACAACAACAACAAAATTCCATAACCTTTTCAAAACTTTAAGTATTTTTTCTGATTCTATGACTTTTCAAGGCCTGTAAAATTAAATTGTGAAATTCCATGACTTGACCAGGTTTTCCATAACCCTGGCACGTCGGTTGCAGCACATGATCGCAAAGTCTGTTGTTCAATTCAAATAGAGAACATTTGATGCATGTTATACATTTCCTGTTTGTATCACTTCTTTCAAACAAACAATGATAATGAATCAAAAAATCTTAAAACACTAATATCGGGACTAGGGGTCCTACAGCTTAAGGAAAGTTAGATTTAAGACTTTTTAAGGCCACTCAGAATACAGTTTAAGATCAATTAAGTGTAATCTTAATGCGAGAAGCATACAGTAAATAATTTTCTTATTTAAAAATTAAAATGTCTCTTAAGAAGAAAAAAAAGGTTAATAAAATCCTTTTGCCCGTGTCTTGTCTTATCATTTTTAAGACTCCTGAAGGACTGAATTAACACATTTAAATACCAATTATGGCCTATTTTTAGATTAACAAATGCCTTTAAAGACTTTCTAAGAACTGCAGGAACCCTGATCAGGACTATTTATACTTTCAGATCTGAGATAGAAATGATTGTTGTCTCTGCTGAACTCTGACATGAATCACCCTGTTGTCATGTAACAAAAGTTGAACTTGACATATACTTTAGGATGTGGCAAAAGACATGTACCACATGCAACAGCACAACTGACAACGCAGTTGTTTTCGCTGCTGTCAAAATTCTGCAAAGTCAAGAAACAATCTTCCCGGAAAGAACAGAATTCCTGCAGAACAGAGATGAAGCATGTTCCCTCAGTATGCACGCACTGTGTCAATTTCCTTCAACCCAGGTAGTTAGAGACTTGTGTAAACTTATTCCCTCATTCCATCCTACACTGCCAGGGTGGGCAAGCTCCACCTTTCAAGGCAGCCTACTACTCAAGGGCCTCTTGAGGTGGAGCAGGGGAAAAAGCTCAGCCATTGGCTGCCAGTAAACGGCACTGGCAGTAGGCCTAGCAGCAGCTGACGGCACTGAACAGAGATGGGCCTGACCTCCGAGGCATCTCACATCCGTCCTCCCACACACACACACACATATGGCTCAGTAGTGGTTTACAACACACAGTGAGAGACAGAGAGAAGCGCTTCAGTGCAAAAGCAAAAAGTTTAGCAAGAATTTTAAAAAGCAGGGGAGATCGAGCGTAACAGGAAGCAAGAGAGATGATCTGCGGTGTACTCCCTTTAAGATTAAGTTACAGCAAGGTTACTGTAGATGAGCCAATTGTACAAAAAAGGAGGGGAAGAAAGGGACACAAATGAGAAACTGAGGAGAAGAATCTTCCTTTTCCTTTAAACAATTATATGCAAAACCTCAGGAAGGCTTACTCTGCATTTCTCTCCTCTCAATATTTCTTCACTGTCTCTCTTGCCTCCATCCCTCTCACTAACCCTGCAATGAATAATCCATGAAACGTGTGTCTATATAGCACAGAGCTGGATTCCCCTACGCCACATGGAGCTCACGCCACAATGTATCTGCCTCTGTCTCCCTCTCATTAATTACCCATGTAAAGCTGCAGCACTTTCTCCACACTATAGACATCCTGCATGAACACTCCTGCACAGCCCAAACTATCACTGTAATGTGCAACTGACTGTCCATTTATATAACATTTGTTTAAGGGACTAAACTGTATCCCACATGGACATAATCTAACCTTAAGGCAAAGCTTGTTCGGTTGGAAACTGTGGAGACCTTCCCGGGAAAAAATTAAGCTGTCTTAAATGGCTAAATAATATTGTGCCTTCAGTCAGGCTCAATTTTCAACTGACTCAGTTGCTGTGTTTTGTGCTCTTTGAAACCAAACCTCTCCGCTTGCTGCCAATGTGTCTTTCAATAAAGATTCCACACAGAGGCACTTTATTTTTCATCCACATCAAGACTAGAGACTAATCCATGTCTGGGAATCAACCCATACTGTAATTATGTGCCAGTTATTTGCAGTGAAGGAAAAAGAAATGGATAGGGCTGTACTGAACAGTTTGAAGTTTCATTCATAACACTGACATTTGAGTTCTAAGGGTGTTTTTATATTGGGTACGACTGATTCCGGCTGATTTGATAAAAAATTGCCCGCTCTGCAAAGGCGACAACTTACAATTAAAATGCAAGTTTGTCACAGCGGTATGGATAATTATCTGTCAATCTTTTCACAGCTGATCAGATCACATGGATAAGAGGGGCAGTTTGTAGGTGAAAGTAAACTCTTAGACCCAGCAGAATGAACAGTCAAGTTTAACTGTCAATGCTCCTGATGTTCTGCTGTGCCATCTCTGCCGATAAAATTAATTAATAAAAAAGTGTGTGAATTACACTACAATCAACACCAGGAACAACAGTCTGCAATACCTGCAAAGAAAGTGTTGCCATGGGAGGAGCTGTTTTTAATTCTTTTGATTAAAAATTTGCCAAAGGCATTTAAGCAAAGTTTTGTGTTGGAGTTTGCTTTATTTCAAATTGTAAATTTTGACAAAAAGATTTTCATTTTCATTGTAAATGCATGTCTGTTCCAAATATCTTTTGTCGGTCTCATTAAGCACTAATAATGGATGCCGGTGCTGAAAAAACATTATCAGTCTACCCCTCCTTTTGGGGTTTCCTCTCTTTCTTACATAGTCTCTTTTTCCTTACTTATTCAGCCTCTCTTTCAAACTCAGTGCAAACTAACTTCGAATAATGTTCTGGCACTGCTTAGGTGGAGAAAGACAGTAAATAGTGATGGTGTGTCACTGCATCTCGCCAGGTAAGGAGCTGAAATTACCGCATTCACCTGGGTGTTGTGTCGTCATCAATGCCTATTGGAGCCAGAGGCGAAAAAAAAAGTCTTGGGTGTGAATGCCAATTGTACACATTCCCATTGCATTTAAAAGCCAGATGTTGGCAAGTGTTGGCATTTTTTTGCGCAGTGGGAATGAGGCTTTAGTTGAAACCACCTCTTGATTCTGGTCAGTTTTGCTTTAATGAAGATACCTAAATACAAACAACGGATTATGAATTAATAGGAATACAATTATAACCAATCAACTAAACGAAACAAATGTAAAAAAGCATTCAACAAGAGGCAAACAATTACATTTGCAAAAGTTAATCAGAAGCTCTTCTAAAGCAACAAGGCCTCTGCTTTCTATGTCATAGTCCTACTGCAGCCAGCCTTTACACGAAACATGAAACTACTCTCGAACAAGAGGAACTATTTCTCAGGAAAGCAGCTAACAGAGGTGCAAAGTGTTAACAGCTCCGCCCCTCTCTGTACATGCGATATATTTCCTGCACACACAATATAACAATAATTAAGCTTTGGCAATGATTACATTATACAAAACAGTCTCATTTTTCTTGAAACTGATTGTGGCCCTTTGCTCTTCTTCTGTTAAAAAAAAAACCTGATGATTCATCTGAAGTTTCAGCTGCTACAGGACAAGCAAAGGCTTGATGTTATGCGCAAGATGGAGACCTGCTACACCTCTTGTACTCTTCATGCCAGTTTCTGATCAAGGAGAATCAAATGATCTCAATCTCCGTCATTTGAGATCTGAAAAGGCATCAAATGATGGAGATTGAGATCATTTGATGCCTTTTCATTTCTCAAATGATCTCAATCTCCATCATTTGAGATCTGAAAAGGCATCATAACTAATCCCTAGACTTTTGTTACCAAAGTTTTGGAAATAGACTTGCAGTTGATCCAGGTGCTGATATCTTTTGTGGGGAGAAAATCTGCAACAAATTCCATCACACTAAGTGAAACCAACTAAAGGTAGGTTTCCACTACAGATTTGTGCAAAAATTAAGCAATATTTCGAAATGAAACATGAGTGAGTGATGTTATGCAACTTCTGCTCTCACGATAACATTCCAAGAAACATGGCAATGGATGTTCAATTCAACTAAAACACAACAAACTTGTGCTCCAAGAGGAAACATGGATTCAAAACTTCCGGATGATCTGGTCAACTTTTGAAGAGTTATGTGATGCAATAACACCTCTTGCAGCGTCTGCTGCATCATGCCTGAGGGAGCCAGTTCCCACCAACACGCACATAGCCATAGCATCATGTGATTTATAAAAGCCCAGTTTTGCTAAATATGGCTTTTTTGAATTGCCTGAAATACCACCTCATGCGAGCATAAAAACTTTTTTGCAATAAATAGGAGTTTTTTCAAAACTGACTTGTTTCCATTAGACATATTTTATATTTACAATTTCAATTTGTGCAATTTGAGGGTAAATGGAAACCCACCTTAAGGCAAAACTTTCAACTAGGGCAGCATCTCAATCAATTCATGCAAGTGCACAAAACAAGTCCCTGAAAACACACATTGGCAAAATACCTGTTCATGGTTAACTGACAAGTGAATAAAAACTGTGTTGGCTTTATGCTGCCTTCTTGACTTTCTCAGATAGTAGTCATGATGGAGTGTTGTGCTGAACTGGGGTTTCCAAGTGACTGGCCTTGAATGTCCCTCCCCTGTATTTGTGTGGGGCCCGCCTGCCATCAGCAATCAGCTGAGAAAGAGCCAGCCTTTGTGCTGCATGTGTGTGCGCCAAAACACAGCCAACCCACAGAGCAGAGAGAGGTGGAATCCTGTATGGACCAGACGGTCAGTTAATCCAATCCCTCCTGCAGAGAGAGAGGGGGAGGAGGGGACGGACAACAACATGCCGAGGCACTAACACAGCTAATCACACAGTCCGACAACTGAGAAGTCTCCAAGGAGCGACTTTTGTAAGCCTGCCCTTATACGACAGTCTGTCTGGTGATACTAGACACACTGATTGGGCAACATGACAGTTCTTAAAAGGGCCAAATTACTGTCTATAAATAGAGAGTAAGATCAGTTAGAGGTAAGCTTTAGACAAGCAGTAAACTCCAAAAAAAGACACATTTAACAAGTTATAAGATTTGCCCAATTTTTGCTGGTATTAATGTACACTACCTGCAAATTATGGTGTTTGTTCAATGCCACAACACCATATGAAAGAGCCTGTAAGTCATGACTCATGAAAAAATGCCTTAAAACTTCCTACAAGAAAGCGATAAACCTTAAAATTAGCTTAACACCTGATGTCCACGTGGCTGAGTCATTTTCCATGTTCAAAGTATTTCATAAGCAGAATGTCTAAACATGGCAGTTCTTTCGCATTTCCATTTTTACCAATTTTAGTTTCTTTTCTGACATTTTTCATGTTTGCTAGCATACTGAAAACACATTTGCAGCTCATTTAGATGTAACAAAAGATTCTTCACGGTTGTATTATTCAGTGCAGCACTATCTCACAGCATCTTGTATCTGCAGGAAAAAAAAACAGCTGCACTAAGTCTCCTTTTTTTTCTATATTTTTCTTCCCTTCCTCTCACTGCTGCTGAAATGCATCATTATAAATCAAATCAAATCAAAAGTTAGCGAGTGGCAAGTAATGGTTATGACAAGTCTTTTGCCAAAATAGTACATTTTTGCATTTTCTATGTTTTTAAGGATTTGTTTTCTTTATTTTATTATTTTCCACCTTCCCCTCCCTATTTTAAGTTTGACTCTGAGTCTCCTCCTATGTTGTACCTAAGACTATAATTTGCCCTCCCTCCTTCATGTGCAGTGTCACTAAACAGACCTCCAGTTGCAGTAAGTATAGTTTAAGACTGCACTAAAGCACTGACTTGACAAGCAAGATAACAAATGAGGCCACCAAAGATTAAAGGCCAATTACAAACTCAAGCTACATCCACACTAATTAGCTCTTTGTTTAAAAACACACAACTCTTGCTACATTTACGCTTAGTGGGTACACTAATCAGGGGTTTTGGCACCCCTAAAACCGACATCTTTCAAAGATTCCATTTAAAGTCCCAGACACAGACACACCAAACTGTCATCAGATAACTAGCGGTGACAAAAGCCCCCAGCTGTGCTGCCTCATGTCGCTGTGTCGCGGCAAAAAGTTGAAAACACCAAACTGAATACCGACCAGCACGTGCGTTCTGCGCCTTCATAAGAGAAAACACATCTCATTACCAGCAGGCGACAGCCATCTGTATTGATCATTCCGAAAGGGAAACGGGACGACCATATGACACGAGTTAGCCAGTTAGCACATTAACAACACAATCTAATGTTAAAAGAACAAGGTATGTTTACCGCACGACAGTGAACAACAACACAAACCATCAGAAAGCATTTCTGCCAAAGGCTTCTCAATTGCTAAAGAAAAACAATCTAACCTCATATAACAACTTTGTTTCGACCTTTAGCTTGGTTTTTTTGACATTTTTCCCTTGTTTGTCTTCTTGTAAGCTGAACAGCCAATCAGAATGATTTCATTCACTGATGGGCTGAGACACACTGCATCATCAAGGGCCAGGGACGCTAACAAATGGCCCAAATTTGACCACAGCCGACCATCGACTTGAGCCGCTTTTACACAGAGATTGTACTATAGGACCAGAACTAAGTCCTGTCTTTATACCGCCCCTGCACTTTTACACACAATCAAACAACAGCAGCATCTTTGCACTCCTGTGTGTGATTATACACTGCATCATGCAATCAGAGGAGGCATGACGGGCGTGAAGTTTAACACCAGCATCTACATTTAGTGTGACATAAGGCGTACACTCATGTGTTCAACATCAGGTCTATCATGGCTCTTCTGATGCCAGGATACCGCAACGCAGTGTATAATCACACACTGGAGCAGCATGATGCTGCCCTTGGTCGGTTGTGAGTAGAAATGCTGGGGCGGTATAAAGGGGGGACTTATAGTACAATCTATGTGTCAAACCAGAGCAGCCATTACCCCACACACTGATGGAACAGCCATTGGGAGAAATTTGGGATTCAGTCTCTTGCCCAAGGACACATGAAAACTGGAGGAGCCGAGGGTCAAACCGCCAACCTTCTGACTAGTGGAGGACCTGCTCTTCCGTTTCCTCATCGTTTTTGCACGACTCTCAATCTGTTTTTTCCACAGCCTTGACCTCCATCTTTGTAGTATTTTCTGTAACTGAGCAACAAATCAGAGTGGACAATCTGCTTCCTGTTTACATCTGCATGCACATGCAAGAATGGGCATGAGATATGCATTTCCAGGCTTGTTAGTATGGACAGATTACTTTTTTAAACAGAGCTCAAAGTGACAACATGTGTTTGTGGATGTGTCCTCAGTGGGTCTCAAAACCAGTGGCTGCTTCATTTACATTTTTTCTTTCTATGTGCCCTTAAAGGATGTCGCTAAATCCCCCTCTCCATTTCAATTGCGAAGACGAGTTCTCACTCAGACGGGCCCCTTGTTAAATGTGCAGCTGTTAAGTTACTGTAAGCTGTTTAGAGGAGCTTTGCTTTGAGAGGCCTTCAGAGACGCACACACACATACTACAATCCATCGAATTGCTAAGCTGGCCTGCTGGGCTCTGAGCAGCTGTCTGTCCCTCTGATTAACCCCCCTGCAGAGTGAGACAGGCTTTTTTAGGGGAGGAGGAGAGGAAGGAGGAGTGAGAGCGTAAAAGGAATCACTGCTACCTACAAACACAAACATTCATCTTTTGGGGGAAGGGAAGATGAATGCTGTGTGAAGCATCCCTTTCACAAGAGGACAAAACAAAATCTACTCATCCATGTCCGGTCAAGTGCTGTAGACAGGATCTGAAAAGCTTCCAGTGATTTTACAAGATGCACGAGAGGGATAATATAGAGGAAAAAAAGAGTGCTTTACTTATCGCCCCGGCCAATTATTGGGGCTGATATTAAGCATTTTGCGAACTATCTGTATCAGCGTTTGCCACAATACTATAATCGTACTGTTTTAATTAAAAAGTGCAAAGAAAGTGTCAGCAGGGGAAGAATTCTTATTACTTTGTAAAACCTCAGGGAGCTAATTTTATCTTTTTATTTTTCTATTTAAGTTTCCACTTGATTTGATAAAAAAAAAGTTTATGTGAACTTGCTGTATTTGACGTTGAAAGTTTCAGGTTTTTATTTAACTTTTTTTTGTTTTTGTTGGAGTTTGTTATATTCCAAATTCTAAATACTGACAAAGATTTTCATTGTAAATGCGTATTGATTCCATATATTGTTTTTTGGCCTCGTTAACTACTAATAATCTGTATTTGTATTGGCCCTGGAAAACCAATATCGGTCGACCCCAAGATTGAATCTAACTTCTGTACTGTTAATGAGGTTTAGGATCAAACACAACAGTCAAAGAGTTCTAATGTTGCCCAGCACCTCTCCTTCTCGCTCTCCACCTCTTTACTTCTAAATCTTAATGTTCATCCATTTGACTTGTTCCTGCTCTGAGGGAGTCCCTCAGTGGTCTGGTGATAAACCTTTCTCTTCACCTTGCTTCTGCACTTCCACAGAGACAGGATGTTGACACAGACTGGGCCCCCGATGTACACAGCGGGCCCCTTCTACAGCAAACGGGAAAACAGCCACAAGCTAGGAAGCCAGCAAAGACTCTCTCTTCCTGTGGGGTGCTATCACCTTAGGCTCTGACCCCCAGCCCACAAAAAGCAACAAACACAAGTGGTGGGATATGACAAACAGCAAATTAATGTATATTCACAAAACTGTAAAATATGTTCATCCCTGACACAGACCGTTTAGGCTTTATCCACACTGACGCTGATACTATCAGCGAATCTAATTCATGACCAATGACTCATCATGAAAACAATGTGTTTAGACACATTCTGTCAAAACTCAAGACAGAAAAACTCAGCAAAGCTCCAGCGTGGAAATCCCAGACTGCTGGAACACAAGCGTAGACACATTCCTTACGTCAGCAATGTCACAGTCAGCAATGCGCAACAGAGCACAAGCACCTTCACAGACTCTGGTTCAAATCGATTTTAAGGAGCTTGTCTCACAATAAAAATCTGTATATATGTGCTCACAACCTAAAAACTACTAAAGCTATCGCTATGTTCACATTCAGGGTTCCTACAGCTTAAAGCAAGTTTAATTAATGTTTTAATGCCACTCGAAATAAAATTTAAGACTAATTTTACAATAACCAAAATTGACCCTGTTTCAGGCATGCTGCAATTTTTTAGTTAAACAGACATTTTTTTTATAGAATATGCAGTTTCCCATGCTGTCCAGAATATAGTGACAGCTAACTAGAGGACAGTGGCTCCTCTGCTCTGATCATCCTGATCTGGTGACATTTTTGCCAGAGGTATTCTGAAAATATATACTTAAAAAACGACAATACATGTTACCAATTATTTTAAGATTTCACAATGCAGCTCTAGGTTATTTTTGTGATGAGGTATTCTACTGATTAATCCATTAATTAATCGAGCCTGTGATCCACTGTCAAGATTTTGGATAGTGTATGAGTTGCTGTAAACCTTAGCTGTTAAACAGCTCTTTTAACATACAGATGATGCCTTATCTTATGCTGCTATGCTGCCTCTTGAGTGCAATTATTTTAACTTTAAATATGCATTTAAGTTTTGGAAAAATTGTACCTGAATCTTGCTTAGTTACAATGAAATGTAATGCATGCAATTCTAAAAGCTTTGCTGCAATTGTGTAGTTTGATGTAAAAACAGCAAAATTCATCTCACCGCAGTCAATAGTTTAATCTATTTGCGTTTTCGGACAACTAACTTCAACAGTAATATTACCAAAACCTGAACCATTCAGCCTCTTACACAACCACAGAGGACAAAAAATCAAAACTGTTTTAACTGTATCTCCAAACTGGAGTAACAAGACGTGCTCAGACTTCACAGCAAGTGCCAAACTCTTATGCTACTCAACCTTGCAATTGTTTTTATTCTTAGGTTACAGTTGAATGCTGACTCTGAGACATGAGAGGTCTAATCCAAAACAATGTTTTGATGTCTGGCACCAATCCCAGAGAAGGTCATGTCTGATGAACCCTGTTCTTGCTTCCTCTATTTACCAAGCCTGTGCCTCTCCGCGACAAGCTGTACTTTCTCTTTCAGTTGGTTATTGTCTGTGACAGAGACGTCGCTCTGAGCTGAGCGGCCGGGCCTCCACTGTCCAAACTGTTTTGGGATGGTGCCCTGGTGACTCAGGGGACAAGAGGGGGAAGAGGAGGATGACATCAGTGCTTAGTTTGTTCCTCTTCTGCAGCTTCACACCCACAAACACCCACTATCTCTCTCCTGAAGCCTGTTGTTCTGTGTTACAAGGGAAGTTTTTGCAAACTGACCTTGAAATCTTTCCATGAATCAAGTTCTAAATCAAACATATTATCTCTGCTTGAAAAACTATCAAGAAGATCAGAATTTGTCAAGTAAAAAGTCAAACACTAAATATTGCTGTGTCATAGTTTGATAGCTAAGAGTGGCCAAGACAACTTCATACTTTGACAATCTCTTAGTGTAGTGAAACTAATGGCTCAACATGCGACATCCCCAGACACATGCGGGAGCTTTACTAAAGCCTGTTTACAGGATTCCTACACATTTTTACCACTAAATTTCTCTGACTTTTTTCTATCTGAGGCAAATTTTAATGACCATACATTCTTTGAAACGGCCGTCAATACTCTTTATCAGTTCTTTGTCATTGATGTTTTTTTTTTTAAAAATATATATATTTTTTTTTTATTCTATACATTTTTTGGCAATGTTTTAAAGAAAGAAATTATGTCTTTTTTCAGATTTTTGGTGATTTATAAAGAAAAAATGCTTTTTTTTAATTTTAAAAAAATGACAATTTTTTGGCAAGGTTTTTTCTTCTTTTTTGGGTTGATTTTTAAAGAAAAGTTTTGTTTTTTTATTCTGGTGATTTTTAAATAAGAAAAAGTCTGCTTCCAAATCTGCAGGCTCAGGTTTACAACCATTTATCACAACCAGAAACTGTAGAAGGCCTTTACAGTTTTTTTCGTGACGTATTAACCCTGCATTTATTATAAAGGAGCATAACAGCAGTGGGACAGCCATGAAGAGACTGCATCAAATTAGTTTTGTTTTGGCGTTGTTCACGTCCTAGGACTGGCATTCTCCCCACCCTTTAAGCAACAATGGCAGCAGTGTTGCAGCTGCAAATCTGTGGGCTGGGCAGTTAATTTCACACTCTGGCTGTTGTTTACTTGGAAGAGGAGGATGAAGAGTGGGAGCAGCCATGGGGATGATCCTGCCACTTCCCAGAATGGACAAATGTAGCTTACGGCAGCAGTGCATGCCGGCTAATGTGACAACTGGAGAGAATCAATTTATACAAACAGACTAGACAGGAACAAAAATCAAATATCCTGAGCTACATGGGCTATGGTTTAATGTGTTCTAATGTTGCAAGTACTTTTTAATTTTTTTAAATTTTTTTTTACATCAATCTGAATCGATTACCTTTAGTGCTGCCTTTCTGTTGACCTATCAAGAACATGGTCCAAGCTGCAGACATTTGAATGCCCACTTTAATGTGACTTCTTTCAGTCTCTTACCGGTTTCGGCATCTTTGCCTCCACTCCTCCTTACACCCAACAGCTGAAATCCGTTACAGGAAGGCAACAACACCAATATGACAGGACCTGAAAGTGAAAGATGCAATTTTCATTCATGGATGAAACAACATGAAAAGTTACAACATTATTTATTGGTTTAGTGTTTTTTTGTTTTCTCTCTGTAAATAAAAGATTTGGCAAAAAGCAATACATTACATTGCAATGATTAATGCTTAAAGTTAGCACACATTCCTTCTTCGAAGTTGTCATTTGTTTATCTTAAGATCTATCGGTCAAGTCCTGAATTCAGAGGGGAGGACAATACAATGCATATACAAAATAACAAAACATAAAGTTTAAGGAGAGGGGAAATAACACACATAAACCCATAAACCCAAAGTTTCATGTAGTGAACCGACCCGCCTTTCCACCAGTTTTACGAGGACCCACTGTAATCAAAGATGTGTTATCAACAATGGGTGTTACATATTCCACAATGGAAGCAAACAGTAGTATCAAAATCACAGATTATGTGCAAATGTTTGTTCTGTTATTTCAGTTATTTGTTTTTACACAAAAAATAAGCACGAACAAATTATTAATGACACCATGCACACTCAGGTCAAGGAAAACCTTATCTTTTTTGGTTCCTGCAAAGAACCAAGTTTTAAGGTTCTGAACCAATTCATTTTGGTTGAAATGTTCTAAACGGATCAAAATCAGGTGTGAGAACCAGAGCGAAACCTGTTCCATTTTGGTGGAAAAGTGGTATTTTTGAACTGAGTTACAGCAGAAAAAAAAACACAAAAAAATGGACAGAAATGAAAAAAAAAATTAAAAACCCAAAACCTCAAACAACAAGACATAAAGAAAAGTGGTTTTGCATAGAATCTCAACATGCACTTGTGTTGTTGTACACAGTGCAGTAGTGCACATATGGTAACTATTGCAAGCTTTTATGGCTGAAAACTATTTTATCATAATTACTGTGGAAGAACAAACTAATTGCCTGGGTCCAGACCTTTGAATCCGCCCACTCCACCAAGTTCGATTTGACTGACAGACCAACAAGTTGACAATTCTCAGGCAAAAGAAACTAAAACATAGTCAAGGCATTATGCTGACTTGTGACCACTGTAAAATTATCAGTTATATTTTATCAAAATAAAAGACCTATCTGATACAAATGAAGATACTGGGACTACACTTTTTTTAAAAGCATCTATGTCACTGTGCATCTCATTCATCATTGCATGCTATACATGTCAGTCTAGGTACACTCTAGTTGAAACACAAGCCTGCACATCAGGTAATGACCTGGGCTGAACTGCCATATGATACCAAAATGATGCAGGAAAAACAAGAGTTTTTGTTATGTGAGCATGTCACATCAATCAGATCTGGATGCTTCAGTATATGGTCTGATGGTATTATATCTGTGCATTTATTTAACTACAATCATATTTAATTCAGCAAAATGTATCTACTGGACTGAAAAGCAATTGATATTATTATTCTAGTATGCTACAAACACTTCAATTTGTATTCACAATGTTAACACTTTTTATCATTAAAAAAAGATACTTGGCATCTAATATTGTGATGCTACATTGTATCGTGTTGTTCCAATACCCCTGATAAATACACCATAACCTGACTGAACAACATAATTTTTTGACACTGGCTGTCTTGCTAAGCAGGACGTTTCTGTACATGGTATGTTTCCTGTTACTGGGTCTAGAAACCAGTTTTGATGACTGTTGGGGACATCCTTTACTTGTCATTGCAATTACATTACATGCTTTCATAATACACTGCTCTACCGGCTAAGCTACTGGGCACACCATTCATATAATTTTTCATAAAATTTTTATTTATTTCTTGCACATTTTTTTTGGTAATTTCTTCTTTCGTAGCTCATCGCCTTCTTCCTATCTTTTTGAAGGAAATCAAGCCAACTGGCTCAGGTTTTAAAGGGTTAAAGTAGCACACAGTTCTGGTACCACAGTGGCAAGTTGGCAACTGAATTAATCCTACTTTATCTTGAAATTAATACCAGGGGTAATCTGTCTTACTGCTCAGAATACTTTTTATGTCCAGAAACTACACAAGACCATCAAAGGGAGCCAAATCCATTCTGGTAACTTAAAAAAAAACAAAACAGCGGGCCTCATGCAGCAACATTCTGCAATGCAAAAGCTGCAGAGAGAACTTTAGCAGTAGTGAAACTGATGTAGGCCTAAACGTAAAGTAAATGTAATTTCAGGGTACTGTATTTAAGTATTAAAAGTAAAAAATAAATGTTTTTAGCACAGAAATGACTTCCATCATTACAAAAAAAACCATTTTAACTTGTTTTTGCTGCACTTGTATACTTTTAACAAGTAACAGTAGTTATTGTATGATAGTAGTGGATTACAAAGTCGAGTAAAAAGCATAACGTTTCACATAAACTGAAGTGAAGTGGAGTAGAAATGAAAAGTGGCATAAGATTGAAATAGTAAAATAGTTAAAGTAAAAGTTTCTCAGATTTGTACATTAGTACAGTACTTAAATAAATGTACTTAGTTACATTCTGGTCAAAGGAAGGACTCAGTAACTGAAACTACATGGGATTGATACAAGCCCTGAAAATTAAAAATCTCGTCATTATGAAACTGTAAAACATTATCATTATTATTATCTGATTATATGACATTCATGTATTTTCCAATGTGAAACTTTGAGTTGGGTAACAATTCGTTTATGTTTATTTCTTATCTTTGTGAGTGCTCAACCACTCATATAATGTTTTCTTACCTAAAAACCTAAACCTACCTAAAAATAGAGCAAAAATAAGAAGGTGAGTCCCAAAAACCCAACGGATATCAACAAAATAAGAACAAATCGTTCATACTAGCAAAAAAAAGGAAATTTGTTTGCTTATAATTTCTTTCATTCAAACAAATAATAACCATCACACGGGCTGTAAGTGACTATAAAACTCTAAGAGAGCATTATTGTGATCCAACGCAATATCAGTGTGACACAAACTGGCTTTGTTTAAGAAATTTGCGTAAGAAAGCCCACTGAATAGCTGTCGCGGTTATACTCCACATGAAGACATACCCACTTGTAGCTCGCGAGAGATTAGCTAGCGTTATTTACCCGCCGAGAGTTGGCTTCCGTTACTCTGTAATTTAACACAATTTAACCAAATGGTGAACAAATGTTACACTGAAGGCAAAACCTTGGCTACAACAGTATGACATGACGTAGAAAAACAAGAAAACACACAGCCTAACGCTACATTTGACACGTGAAAATGCTTATTTTCAAAGTTTTATTCGCTAACACATAAATGTGAGCCAAAATACTCCTCATGAAGTGAAGCTGTGGCTGACATTTTCATGCTAGTTTGTGGGTATAGCCTACCTAACGAGACAAGGTTTGCCTCGCTCACACACACAACTTACAAGTTTTAAAGCCTTAAAATGTTCGGCCATCACCATTTCACCACGTTTCCCACCAAAATAAAGAAACACACGGGAAATTGTGACTACGTAAGGCAAGCTGCAGGCACTTTAAGGGGCCCAACTTCGTAAAAATCGTCATTTCTATCGTGTCGTACAAAAATATGAACACGAGGATATCCGCTTTTGCATCAAACTTGAAGAGAAGCTCATCTTTTAGGGAGAGGCAACTCACCGGGGGACGAAGTGTGTCTTTGAAACGATGGGAAAGCCTGGTATCTTCAAATACGACAAAATACCAACGATGGAAAATTCTCTCTGGTTCTCGTTTCTTCTCTCTTGGTGTTTTTGAGGAAACAAATTCCCGCAGACATAGAAAAACCGTTGAAGTCTTAACCATAAGGCGATTTGGGGTGCTAGTGTCGAGCCAGCCGGAACAAGATACCGCGGCTTCCGGTTTCAACTTTAAAAATAAAAGTATCACAGTGGAAGCATGAGAGGAAGTTTACAAACAAAACAATAACAAAAAGCCAGAGGGGTATTAAATTAATTTTAATTTTATTTCTTGTCTTTCCCTCCCTCTTTCTTTTAACTGTTGCCCACTAAGGGTAGTCCCTTAGGATGTAAATTAGCAGTTGTACTAACTCCGGCATATTTGCATTTGTATTTTACACTGATCATTTAAATGCTGTGTCCCTATTAAATAAATAAAGAAAGAAAGAAAATAAGATAAATAAATGTTAAATGCACTGTCCTTTTTGGTTGCCAAATGAGTGAGTAGTTTCATATAATGTTCAATATCCTTCAGAGACAGACAGTATTGGGTTTTTTATTGCTAAAGGTACATTTTTACTGCCGCACCTATATAAAATAATTTTATACACTCGATCTTTAGATGTATTATTGTCAATATTACCTCAATTGGTTTTATTTTATCTTATGTTTTGCATTCTGTGCATTCTATTGTTATTCTTATATCTGATCTTATTTTTGCATGCAAGGTTTATTATGTTTTCTGTGTCTTTTCATTTGAAGTACTTGATGAATGTAATTAATTTCTTTGTTGTAAAGCACCTTGGGCTGCACTTCTTATATGAAAGGTGCTATAAAAACAAAGTTTATTATTATCATTATTACTAATCAGAGGGGATAAAATAAATACAAAATACAGCTATTTAAAGTTGCATACCCCTTCCAAAGGACAAAATAAAACACATTTGTTCCTCCACAGTGCTAAAAATTATCTTTGTAGCACACTCCCCCCCTCTCATAAATGACGTACAGCCCCTAAGAAAATAACATCTTTGAAGCAGCTGTTTCACTTTGCATCCTAATCATCCACATAAAGGTGCAAGACTTTTTCTTCACTTCCAAATAACGTCTCTCGCCGTCATTCACATTTAATTTTCATATTTACTTTGGATTTTAAAAGAATGTATTTCCGGTCTTGTTTTCTGTTCTTGACGTAAACTTGACTCAGCTAACGGTGGAGATGTTCAATATGGCTGTCTGCAGCTGAGAAGTGGAGACATGGGGAGTGAAGAATATCAGACAGGGCATCGTTTCACAAAAAGTGGTCTTAGAGCGCCACCCTGTGGATTTCTTGCAGACTGCATTGGCCTGCTCTGGAAGTAGTTAATTTAGCATTAATGCACTTGCTGAAAGTTTGTTACAGAAGTAAGCAAAATGCATGAGTGACTCATCTTTCAAGACATCTGGTTTGTGAACTGTTTCTAAAACAATTACCACAGAACTAAGTTTGAATAGTTAATCATTAATAACCAATAAAACAAGGGAAAAGTGGTCCCTATTAAATAAATAAATAAATAAAGAAAATAAGATAAATAAATGTTAAATGCCCTGTCCTTTTTGGTTGCCAAATGATTGAGTAGTTTCATATAATGTTCAATATCCTTCAGAGACAGACAGTATTGGGTTTTTTATTGCTAAAGGTACACTTTTACTGCCGCACCTATATAAAATAATTTTCTACACTCGATCTTTAGATGTATTATTGTCAGTATTACCTCAATTGGTTTTATTTTATCTTATGTTTTGCATTCTGTGCATTCTATTGTTATTCTTATATCTGATCTTATTTTTGCATGCAAGGTTTATTATGTCTTCTGTGTCTTTTCATTTGAAGCACTTGATGAATGTAATTAATTTCTTTGTTGTAAAGCACCTTGGGCTGCACTTCTTATATGAAAGGTGCTATAAAAACAAAGTTTATTATTATCATTATTACTAATCAGAGGGGAATAAATAAATACAAAATACAGCTATTTAAAGTTGCATACCTCTTCCAAAGGACAAAATAAAACACATTTGTTCCTCCACAGTGCTAAAAAATATCTTTGTAGCACACTCTCCCCCTCTCATAAATGACGTACAGCCCCTAAGAAAATAACATCTTTGAAGCAGCTGTTTCACTTTGCATCCTAATCATCCACGTAAAGGTGCAAGACTTTTTCTTCACTTCCAAATAACGTCTCTCGCCGTCATTCACATTTAATTTTCATATTTACTTTGGATTTTAAAAGAATGTATTTCCGGTCTTGTTTTCTGTTCTTGACGTAAACTTGACTCAGCTAACGGTGGAGATGTTCAATATGGCTGTCTGCAGCTGAGAAGTGGAGACATGGGGAGTGAAGAATATCAGACAGGGCATCGTTTCACAAAAAGTGGTCTTAGAGCGCCATCCTGTGGATTTCCTGCAGACTGCATTGGCCTGCTCTGGAAGTAGTTAATTTAGCATTAATGCACTTGCTGAAAGTTTGTTACAGAAGTAAGCAAAATGCATGAGTGACTCATCTTTCAAGACATCTGGTTTGTGAACTGTTTCTAAAACAATTACCACAGAACTAAGTTTGAATAGTTAATCATTAATAACCAATAAAACAAGGGAAAAGTGGTCCCTATTAAATAAATAAATAAAGAAAGAAAATAAGATAAATAAATGTTAAATGCACTGTCCTTTTTGGTTGCCAAATGATTGAGTAGTTTCATATAATGTTCAATATCCTTCAGAGACAGACAGTATTGGGTTTTTTATTGCTAAAGGTACACTTTTACTGCCGCACCTATATAAAATAATTTTATACACTCGATCTTTAGATGTATTATTGTCAATATTACCTCAATTGGTTTTATTTTATCTTATGTTATGCATTCTGTGCATTCTATTGTTATTCTTATATCTGATCTTATTTTTGCATGCAAGGTTTATTATGTCTTCTGTGTCTTTTCATTTGAAGCACTTGATGAATGTAATTAATTTCTTTGTTGTAAAGCACCTTGGGCTGCACTTCTTATATGAAAGGTGCTATAAAAACAAAGTTTATTATTATCATTATTACTAATCAGAGGGGAAAAATAAATACAAAATACAGCTATTTAAAGTTGCATACCTCTTCCAAAGGACAAAATAAAACACATTTGTTCCTCCACAGTGCTAAAAAAATTATCTTTGTAGCACACTCTCCCCCTCTCATAAATGACGTACAGCCCCTAAGAAAATAACATCTTTGAAGCAGCTGTTTCACTTTGCATCCTAATCATCCACGTAAAGGTGCAAGACTTTTTCTTCACTTCCAAATAACGTCTCTCGCCGTCATTCACATTTAATTTTCATATTTACTTTGGATTTTAAAAGAATGTATTTCCGGTCTTGTTTTCTGTTCTTGACGTAAACTTGACTCAGCTAACGGTGGAGATGTTCAATATGGCTGTCTGCAGCTGAGAAGTGGAGACATGGGGAGTGAAGAATATCAGACAGGGCATCGTTTCACAAAAAGTGGTCTTAGAGCGCCATCCTGTGGATTTCTTGCAGACTGCATTGGCCTGCTCTGGAAGTAGTTAATTTAGCATTAATGCACTTGCTGAAAGTTTGTTACAGAAGTAAGCAAAATGCATGAGTGACTCATCTTTCAAGACATCTGGTTTGTGAACTGTTTCTAAAACAATTGCCACAGAACTAAGTTTGAATAGTTAATCATTAATAACAAATAAAACAAGGGAAAAGTGGGACCCAATACCCACTACCCTAGTAGTGGGTATTGGGTCCACCTGTTATTATTAGTTCCACCTGTCCCTCACTGGTCCTGCAGTCTACACACCTGTTCTCATTTCCCCAATTAGCATCTCCCTCCTCATTTCTGCACAGTCATGTTTTTTTTCCCCCTCTTTGCTAGTTATATTACCTGCCTTCATCTGCATGATTTAGGACAACTGCAAAGATTAGTTAATTAATCAATCCTTTCAATTCAGTCAATTGATGAACATTTTATTGTCTGGATCCCTGATAGCTCAGTGTATAGAGCAGGTGTTCCATGCATAAATAAAATCAATAAAATCAATGTCCTTGCTGCAGGAGCTGCTTGTTATTCCTTGCTGCATGTCATTCTCTTTCTCATTTACAATCCGTCCTGTCAAATAAAGACAAAATGTGAAAACAATTTTTTTTGTTTGATTTTTTGTTTGTTTGTTTGTTTGTTTTTTGATAATTTAAAGTCTGTGGATTCAGGTCATTTTCTGCACTTATTTTTTTCTACCACAAGATGTCACTGTGTCCCTTCTGTTAGTGTGCCACATGACTTATTCAAATTGAACTACTTATTATAATTATCAGTAAAGTTTTGTGGTACATTTCCTGCCCAATTGATCATTGCCTTTCTCACAATTTTTAACAGACATCAAACCAATTTGCTGAGGTTTCAAACAGTCAAATTATTTGTGGACGGTGTCTGAACACAGAAAAAAACAACTGATCCAGGAATAAAAGGGTTAATTTTTCTCTGTCCTTGTGATTGTCTGTTTGATTAGTTCCACCCCTTCCTCACTGGTCCTGCAGTCTACACACCTGGTCTCACTTCCCCAGTTCAGTCAATTGATGGACATATTACTGTTGGATCCATGGTAGCTCAATGGATAAAGCAGGTGTCCTGTTTATAAAATACATGTCCTTGCTGCAGGAGCTGTAGGTTCAATTCCAGCTTGTGACCCTGTGCTGCATGCCATTCCATTTTTCTTTCTTGTTTACACTCTGTCCTGTCAAATAAAGACACAATGTGATAAAAATTGTGACTTCTTCTTGTGTTTTTTGATAATTTAAAGTTTTGGGGCATTCTGTATTTTTTTAACACAAAATTGTTAAAGCACAGTATGAAAAGGAAAGGCCCTAAAATGGATTCCTTGAGGACATTTTAATTTGACAGAAATGTTAAATTATAAGAAAAGAATATTCAAATAATAAGCAATGTCAAATAATTAGATCAGAAAATAATTCATTTTAAAAAAATAAGAAGAAAAGTGCATGTGTCAGTAAAACAACGTGTGATTGTGATTTGGTCGAGTGCGTTCCCACGGGCAGCGGTTAATCATAGGTGTGATATCAGAGTGTGATAGGAACAAAGTTAACAGAGGTCAGATGACACAGGGACATCTCCAGTAACGCTCGGTCCCTCCACTGTGAGCCAACCACACAGCCTCTGTGAGGAAGATGACAGTGTTATCAGTAAAGATAGTCTTGTGATGGTCGACAGTGTGTGAATGAGATGGAGGTCAGATACTGCTTTCCTCCATCTCATCAGATTATAGAGTGTGACCCTGCTGATATCAAACACGTCCTGACAGGATAACACGTGCATTCAGTACATTCATGTGATTGTTTTGTTATTGTAATGTATAAAGTCCATTATTTAAACTGTACGATTTGTGGTTTAGAGTTCCCTCAGTGATTTGCTGAAGCTGAGCATCATGTAGTTCAATTACATTGGAGAGATGACAGAAATCTCTACAGCCAACACTCGGCAACTCACACCAAAACTATCTAGACTGATAAATGCCACAACAGGTGAGAGAAAAAATATGTCTTTTTAATTTTGGGGTGAGCTGTCCCTTTAAGCAGCTGCTGAATGGACGGCTGTCGCCCTGTTTGGCTGGCCTCATTGGCCCCTATAGTTCCTGGTGACTTAATACCTGTTTGCTGCTGGTGTCTGAAACAACATCCCTCTGTTGGCTACTACACAGCAGCTCCCTCCTGTAATTACAGAGCCATGTGTCTGCACCCGATCCAGCAGCCGCCTCCTGACTGCACAGAGAGCTCAACAAGTGAATGGGTACAGAAATCTTCCAGTTACTCTGTTCCTCCTCCAACAACAGTTCATTCATTCATCTGGGAAGTCAACAGGATGAGGGGTGAAGGGTTAAATTCTGTCACACAGACAGAGAAGAGGACATACTTTTGAAAAAGTGTATTGAGCTGTATGGAGAATAATGAATCATTCATCTGTGAGGTTAAACAGGAGGAGGGATGAAGGGTTAAATTCTGTCACAGACAGAAAAGGAGACAGTTCTGAAACACTATATTGAGCAATAAGGGATGCATTGTTCAGTACTGTGCTCAGACACAAGTGTTCAGGATTTTATGTTGTCATGGTTCCCTTTTGCCAATCAAAAGATCACTTTAAAAAAAAAAAATCTTTTTTTCTATTTTTGAGGTGTGAGATTCATATGGTTTGATAGATGGACACCTGCCGATAGTTTCAAGCTAAAGAAGCCCCATCATCCTATCATAATTATCTGAGTCCTGGCTCTGTGATTTCTGCAATAAAATATGATTTTATGATTTATGAACAACCCAAGTTGCATCTTTAGTCATCTTACCAAAACACAACCAATCACTGTCAGAAGAGTACATTTACTTAAGTTCTATACTTAAATAGGCAACAAATTTGAGATATCTGTACTTGGGTATTTTCTTTTCATGTCACTTTTTGCATGAGAAACATACGGTTATCTAGATTTATATACATGCATGAGAGAAGCGGGTTTTTTTTCCCCCGAGTTAGTTTTTTGGGGTGTGTTTTTCTACCTTTTTTTCTAGTCTGTTTTTGTTGGGGTGGTTAAAAGTAATTTTGAGGGTTGTTAAAGTTGGGGTTTTTTTTATTAAAAAAAGTAGTTGTTTGTATTTTAGGGGTTTAAAATATGATTTAGAGTTTTTTGAAATAATGTTATTAAAAGTAACACACACACACACACACACATTTACTTCTTTCTTATTCTTGTTTTAACACATATCAGTCAATCAATCAATCAATAACCAGTAAAACAAAACACAGGAGAAAGGTCCATTATGATTTTATTTCTTTCTATCTTTGATTAAATGACAAAGCTGGATGAACTGATGGAAAGTTGACTGATGTTAAAGTCGAGTGTTTTACATCAACATGAGATCTTATGGAATATTAAAGCCAACATCATTAATCATCTAAAGCCACTGAGCTCTGGAAGAACTCGTGTTTTTTTTAATGCATGAAATCAGGTCATTGTGGAACAGCTCGTTACCTGTTCATTCTAACTACATTCATGGCCAAAACAAATCAAGAGTTAACCACGGAGGTTTGCAAGGCGAGACATTGACTTTAGCACTTAACATGATGAGATCCTAAAAACGAGTACTGCATTGCTTCTGATAAAGACTCTCTTCAACTCGTCACTTTGGTATTGCATTTATACATTACAATATTCTGCAAAGAAACAAAATGTACAACTGCATAAATATAAAATTCTTCCACCATGTTTAAATGGCTAAAACATTCAGAGAGTTGCACCACAATGCTGTGATGAATCCAGCAAAAATAAAATCTTAAAAACTGGCGTTAGCACCGTTGCCTGTACAGCAGGCCCAAGTGTCTAACAGGCTGGACACAAAACTCTACATTCAAGGCAAAATCAAAAGTAAAAGGCATGAAACCAAAGTAATAAAACCCCGACACACATTTCAGTGATTTAAACAAAGCAATAAAAGAAAGAAAGTAAAAAAGAGTCTCCCGTGATCAGATGTAAAAGACGAATAAAAAGAGGAAAGAAGTTCCCTGGAGTGCAGCCTTTTCCTTACACAGATCAGAAGAGGGTACCATTTTAATCATTAAGTAGAATTGTGTGCTTGTGTCTGACACACCTGCTAAAGCTTGCTCACAGAAAATGAGGAACATCGAGGACCAGATATAGCTACTAACACACACTCCGAAAATATCTACTGAAACCACATGAGGCAGCGATATGCAGAGGGGACGAACACGGCTCGCTACGCGTCAGAGATGGATTAAACTTTACAGTCATCAATGAACGATGTCCCATGGCTTGTGGAAAAGTCTAATTTCCGGCAGAATAAATATTTTTATTAGGCCTATTGCTACTTTTCCTCTAAATTACATTCTAACGCTAGACAGAAGTGTAGAAGCTAGTGATGAGAGCAGACGAGATTACACATCAGTCCCCTATCATGGATTTTCTTTCATTTATTCATTCAAGACTATTTGTGATTGACTTAACCGCTACAGCCTGCCCCCCTCATTTATTATCTCCTACATTACATTTGGATTTATTGAAGGACAGAGGGTGGTGGAGGGGGGAGGGGCGGCCAGGGAAAGTGCTATGGTCCTGATGGCGGTCATAAACTGTTCACCTGGATCTTGATGTCAAAGCGTCCCTGGTAACGGTCCTTGTCGCTATAGTTGATGTTGTCTCCGTACACTTTGCACTCGACGCGCAGTTCAGTGTTCATGGTCAGGTTGGTGAACTGCAGAGCCACCAGCGGCTGCAGGTATTGAGGGTGCAGCAGCTTGCCGTAGTATGGGTAATACTGCAGGGGGAAGCCGCTGCCGATACCATAGTACTTAATCTCCCCGATTTTTCCGGCATCCTCTTCTTTCTGTAGGGAAGAAGAGACAAATGTATGGGACAGATTTGTTACATGTAGTGGGGGAAGAAGTATGCAGGTTCTTTACTTAAATGTACCAATACCACACTGTAAAAGTATAGTATTACAAGTAAAGGTCCTGCATTGAAAATGTTACTTAAGTAACAGTAAGTAAGTAAGTAAAGATCAGGAAAAATATACTAAAAGTATTAAAAGTAAAATCAGCCAATGTAGAAAATCCTTTAAAAACAACAAAAACACCCAATAAATTCAAAATGATAAAAAAAAACAACCCACACCTATAAAAAGCTCAATATTTGTGAAATAAAACACCCCCAAAATTATAATAGTGAAGTGCTTGTTCATTTAAACTATTCCATTATTTTTTTATGCTTTTATACAAAACTCTGAATTTTCAAAGTAACAAAAGCGTTCAGATAAATGCACAAAAGTAAAAAGTACAGTATTTCCCTCTAACAAGTAGTGGGTACTATAAAAAGAATGAAGTGGCATGAAGAGAAAATACTCTAAAGTACAAGTTAAATTAAATTTGTAAATATGTAGAATTCTTCTTTTTTTTTAAATAAAAAATGATACAAACGGAAATCACATATATTATAGTGAGATAATAAACTGCAGAAAAAAAAGTTAGTACCTTGTTGGTGCAGAAGAGAGGGATGACATTGGGCTGCACCTTTGGTTGAGCCTCCTCGGGGATGCTCTCATTAGAGGTAGGAGGCTGAACAAAAAAGATAAGTTAGGAGGAGGCCTTTACCTAAATGCTTCAGCATAAATCCATAGAGACTACAGCTTAGACAAGCTAAAGTTTAGTGTCACCAATTTAGTTCCTGAGTTACGGTGTTAATAATGGCCAGAGCAGTGTTTTTGCAGAGCGTTATGTCGTAGTGAAGTGGACCTTTAACATTTTGGAGACGAAATGCAATCACTTCATCATTTTATGTGATTAAACATTTGTGTGAAATTTGGTCATAATAAGTTTATGCATTTCTGAGTTATGGCCACAAAACATGCTGTGTGAGGTCACAGTGACCTTTGACCACCAGTTCTAATCAGCTCAGAGTTGGCAGATAAATATCAGGTGTAACTGGAAGCACGCACTGCATCAGATTACGTTGTAGGAGTGAGTAACTCTCCTCGGAGCTAGACGAGTTTGAAACTAGATCAATTGCTTACATCATTAATGACAGCGAGTCTAATCAGCACTGCTAATAGTCTTAAAGAACTTCTGAACTAATAGTGCTAAAGAAACATTCAGTCTGGTGCTTAATTTCTTGCAGCAAACAATAATTTGACAATAATTGCTAATAAATAGTATTTAAATAAAGTTTTTAAAAAAAATAAAATTAGAGAATAATAAGATTAAAAAAATCAATAAAAATCACCATTTGGTGATTTTTTTATTACTTCACTACACATAACACATTCGAATGATTTTTTTCAAAACTTTGAATGATGTAAACTAATTCCATGACTTCTTTAGGCCTGGAAAATGTGACTGTGAAATTCAATGACTTTTCCAGGTTTTCCAAGTCCGTGGGGAGCCTGAAATTTGGACTTTCTGTCTCCAACAAAACACGACTCCATTTGCAAACAGACTTATTTTAAAATTACCTTTGGACGGAAGTTGACAATCCTGTTGAGCTTTACAATGAGGCAGGGTTTGCCCTCCTTGAAACCAAACTCGCGGTCCTCAATGCCGGAGCATGGTCCCAGCAGGCTCCTGGAGAAACGGCAAGCCTTCCTGATGCCAACATCACTCTCCAAGTCGCCCCTGTTCTTGTACTCTCCAGGCTCGTCTGGAGGGAAGAGGGAGTGAAGTTATGTCCACTTATCTGAAGATCAGTTTATCCCGGCAACATTTGGAAAAAGTATGTCACTGTGTTTCTCCCTCCCCACACAAATATGGGCTTTTCCTTTTGGCATCTTTACTCCAACATTGCAAATGTTGGCGAGTTGGCTCATGCCAAACACAGAGTTGACTGGGAACAGGGCAAGAGGCTGTGTGTCGCAAACTGCGCAAAAACCCCCGCTGAGACGTATATTCTGACTGCCCTGTATATATGCCCAAAGAACGAAAACCTAAATAATACCGACATATTCCACGTCTTAATCTGAAAATGCTAAATTCGGAATAGGGCCTAATTTGGATTATCCAAACTTAATATTCTGTTTAAATGACATGTATCAAATTCTGAATTTTTTCATAATCTCTTTTGCTCTATTCTGTAAGGGATGTAAGAAGAGGCAATAGGACATCGGTGTTAATCCCACCTCCACAGTCCTCGTATTTCATCTGGTCCCTCTGGGATTCGTCGTCGTACTTGGCCAGGAAGTCCCTCAAGGCCTTGGTGTAAGGCAGGTAGGTCTCCACGTCATTGAGATTGAAGCTCACTTCAGCTTTGTCTGATCGTGGGGTGTGTGTAAGGCCTGCAGGGACAACAGATCGCACTCGTATCGATAGTAATACTACTTTAGCCATGATTTCTGTCCACCTGAGAGTTCATACACATTTTTACCAATACATTTCCAGAACTTTTCCATGATTTTCATGACTGTCCATTATTTATGGGTGGGGTTGGGTGCTGATGTAAAAAATGTTTGGGGTCAAATAATGTTTCAAGTACTGGGGAGGGACTTCTGTTTTTAATTTTGGCTTAGGGGAGGGGCATACAACTTTTATTTTGTATTTATTTAACAGTCACGGGCCCTGGGTTTGGATTTTTAAAAAAATCGAGATTCTTTTAAAGAAAACATTTTCGCAATTTATTTATTTGGCTTTTTTTGAAGAGAAATGTTGGCTGTTTTTTAAAAGTAAATAAAATTACACCATTTATCACCAGTTGGATTTTCACATTTCCAACAGTCTTTGGACACATCATGTGTTATTATACAGGTTCATGAAACAGATATCAATGACTTTTTCATAACTTTAAGGGTAGATTTAGTTTTCCAAAACTGTTTTTCAGGCATGGAAATTGCTATTTACAAAGTCCATGAGTTTAAATGTTAGGAGTTATTGCGACACATTCAGGAACACTGACTGTGTGAGATATACAGCTTTTTGCCAACTTCTGCAGATTCAGATGAAATGATCAATATTAATGTCATGTCTGTGCGTCCATCATACAGATACTGTTTCCTCCTGCTTCCAGTCCTTGTGCTAAGATAAGCTGAATAGGCTGAATATGGTCTGGACCTGCAGTGTGTCAGTACTGGACTCCGATGACAGAATTAAATTTCATGTGACTCAAGGTTAAAAAAGCAAATTAGCAGCTTTCTTTTAAAATTGCAGAATGGTTGTTTTGCTGCATGATTCACACACAGTGTCCTGTTTAATGTGGAACTTTCTTTCTGTTTTTTAAAGAAAAAACAGCCTTCAAAACCCCTTTTCTTAAAAAGATTTATGTGACACTAATGTCACTTAATTTATTACACACAACAAATTTCCATCATTTTCCCAAAACTTTCAATAATTTTTACTAATTCCATGTCTCTTCCAGGCCTGGAAAATGCGATTGTGGAATTCCATGACTTTCCCAATTTCCCATGACTGTGGGAACCCTGTATAGATGACCTTCACCTCTGAGTCAAATCTGCATGCTAGCATCCTGATAAAATTGAGTTGAGAATTGAGTGCAACTTCTTACCAGGGGGGGCGACTCTGTCCTGCCAGGTGGGCTTGTAGTTACTCAGGGTGAGCAGCAAGGCTTGGATGGTTCCAATGAAGATTCCCGCCAGGCAGCCGTAGAAAATGACATAAAACAATAGGATTTTGACTGCGGAGGAGAAAAAAGAAAGAAAGTGTCAGTACAAAAAGTGTGTGAGAAAATTAAGGAAATTAGGCTGCAGGGTTGACGTCAGTATCTAGTAGTGTACAAAAATCACATGTGGATAAGGCATGGGCGCTATCAAGTTATAACAATATATCAGGGTATTTACAGATCACGTCAAAAAAATAAAAAATATGGAGCCCTTAGCTTTCTATTAACGTCATACTTGAGAGTCTGTAATGCGGATGTTGTGCATGCTATGCGAATAATGGCCACCTGAGGTCAGTGTGGTGCAACAGGCAGCTGAGCTGACCACAGGTGTTGAAGAGAACAAGACTGTATGCAGGTCGTCCCCGCAACAGCAAAGCGAGGAAGAAGGACTGCTGGAAAACAGCTAATTTTCACACCTAAATTTAATAAAGATTATAATATTTTCCTTTTTTTAAAAAAAACAATTTTCAGTTTTGGGAGATGTTATTTTCATTTTGAGTTAAAAAAAAAAAGTTTTTCTTCTTTTTTTGTAGTCAGTTTTTGGATTTTTTTAAAAATGTCTTCTTTTTAATGATTTTAAGTTTTGGGTGTTTTTTTTTCTCTTTTGTAATAGTCTTAAAGTATTTTCTATATTTCAATAATTTGGGGTTAGGGAGGATTTTTTTCTTCTCTTCCTTTTTAAATAATTTTGTTTTTTGGGTGTCTTTTTAGTTAGCTAAGAATCGTTAAATATACAACTTATTCTGTCAACAATATAAAAACACACATAACATTACCACCCGGTACAATTATCTCTACAGTTTGCACTGCATGAATCACTGTTTCCCACTGTAAGCGGTCAAAATGTAAAGTAACTAAGACTGAGGTATTCTGCAACAGGTAAACTTTACAAGACCAACATTACTATTGAGCAACAACATGACGACTGATAAAAACAGTTACACAACTGCGGAGGTGACACGGGCTATAAATGGTATTCACTACCTTGGACTTTTACAAATGTCAAACATTCCTGACTGCCTACCAGGGCTGCAACTAATGATTATTTTCATTATGGGTGATTATGTTCTAAATTAACTGACTATTCATTTGGTCAATAAAGTGTCAGAAAATAGTGAAAAAAAATGTCTATTCTAGTTTCTCCAGGGTGATCACTAAATGTCACTAAAGGTCACTAAATGTGCAGTTATCCCTCAAAAATTATTATCAAACAAAGATATGTAATGGTGGCACGAAATTAACAAAAAAAATCTACTGTTAAAAAAAATGTCATCGGTGCACTGAAACAGTACACTTCACTGGGGATTTCATGACTATAATTACCATAAGCATCTGTGATAGGCCAGTATTGACCAGTTTTATCTACCAACCAATATATCTGCTGACTCTATGATTCAATATGATATAAAACAGAGAAAAGCAGAAAATCTTTAAATTGCAGAAGCAAAAACAAGACAAGATGAGCTGACAAAAACTGGGCCTGTGGTAATATTTCCACCAAAATTCAGATGACTGGTAAATTGTCCAAATATGCAGAAATCTTTCGTGACTTCAGTGATTTACATTGTCTTGCTAGAGTCTACAGTTACAAGCTATCCCGCACATCCCCCAGTGATGTTCTCCCTGGATCGTAGCAGCAGTCACTTTGAAAAACACTTTGCATTTTGGGAGAACGCTTGTGCAGGTAGGCGGTTGTCAGAGTGGTTGGCGCATGGCGGTGTGAAAGCAGCTTCAAAACGTTCTCAATGTGAAAAGCATGAGCAAGTCAAGACAGCAAGATGCAGGGTTTCATGGGTGAGGCGGGAGAAGGACGGATGTATATCGTGATTGTTACGTGTTTCACGATTACAGGTGTACGGCAAGTGGCCAAAGAGAAAGCTACTGCCGAAAATAAAAGCCTAACATGACATCTCAGTGGTAGAGGGTTTTATGGTCTCATGAAACAATAACATGATAAACCAATTAGATATACCGCCACATGATTGTATGCTTCCACAAACCAGTCAAGTTGCACTTACAGTTTACATCCATGTCTGTGAAAATCTGGACGCTTTACACACAGCAGATCTAAATAATCAGCACAGTTTCAAGGAGGGCAACCAAAGTTCTTGAATCATTGTCAAAAACATGTTTTATAAGGTCACTGTGACTCTGACCTTCGATCATTAATTGTAATCAGTTCATTCTTGAGTCCAAGTGGGTGTTTGTACCAAATTTAAGGAAACTCCCTCACGACCATCTTCAGATATTGCACTCACGAAAGTGAAACGGGTTCGAGGTCACAGTGACGACCTTTGAAAACCAAATTCTAAATCAGCTCATCATTGAGTCCAAGTGAATGTTTGTACCAAATTTGAATAAATTCCCTCATGATTTTCTTGGAATATTGCATTTACAAAAATGAGTTAGGCAAGGTCACGGGGACCTTCAACCTATGACCACCAAAATCTGATCAGCTCATCATAAAGTCCAAGTGAATATTTGTGTAAAATATGAAAAAAATCACTTGAGGCGTTCTTGAGATATAATGTTCACAAGACTGTACTGGGTGGAGGTACAAGCAACCCAAAAACATAATGCCTCTGGCCTCGGCTGTCGCCACCACAGAGTCATAAAAATAATGCAGCTTTCTGGCCACTGAGCAAGAAGCTATGATTGTTCATATATTCATGCACATCAGAGGAAACCCATCATCCACAGCAAAAAACCTGCTGGTGTCGGCAACATGCTGTGGAGACGCTGCACCTTCATGGTGACGGCTTGTGAGGGTAAAAGGTCAAAAGAATGCAGAAACATACAGACGAACCCAAACATGAAGCCAAAGCTACACTATAAAAAGATTTTTTTTTTAATTTAAAAAAATGTTTGTCTAGGCTGCCTTAAATTTTTAAGTTGCCTGAATTTGAGAGGAGAGATGAATTGTTACAAAATTAACTCAACCCATCTTGTCAAATTCAGTCAACCTAAAATTTTAAGATAGACCGGAGCTTTTTTTTTAAGTTAACCCTTTAAAACCTGAATCCGCATCAGTTTCCTTCACTCTCCTTTAATCCTCTGAAACCTGATAACACTGGTTTTCTACTGAAAAGAACACCATGAGCAACTTGGCAAGAAAAAAATATGTAAAAGGTTGCAAGGAAATTAAATTTAATATATGATATGATCATATGATATGATCATATGTGTATTTTTATAATGCTTTTGGTTATACATTGAAATTTATGCTACAAGAAAAAGAAACCATATACATTTTTAATGTTTTTAGCAGTCCTTCATTTCAGTTTTTTTTCCTTTTTTCTCCCTTATTTTAAAGTATTTTTCTTGTAACTTTTTAAAAAAACAACTAATTTCTTGCTTCTTTTTTTAGGCCATTTCTTGTTAAGTTGCTCATCACCCTCTTCCCTGTTTTTTGAAATTCAGGTTTCAAAGAGTTAAAACAGTTTGTTTCTTTTTACAGTGCACAAAGTAACAGCTTCCGCAAAGTCAACACCAGAACTGACCAAGTAGGAACCCAGACCTGAATCCAGTCCAGTCTGTGTGCAAGACTTGAAAACCACAATGTCCACTCACAGTCCCCGTGCAACTCAACAGAGCTCGAGTAGTCACGCAGAGAAAAATGGAGGAAAACTGCAGTGTGCAGATGAGAAAAGCTGACTCAAGGTTATATCTGCGGCTGATGAGGCGTCTGCTGAAAACTAACTTTTTAAAGGGTAAAAACTTTTGAAATAAAACATTCTGCACTTAAACATGTTGAGATTTTAGGCTTAACGATTTTGCAACGACACCAAAACAACACTTTTTGAAACCTGAGTGACATCACATTTCTTGTGCTGCTTTCAGACGCCTTTCAAAAGTATTTAAACCTTGGAACTTGGACAGAAATTTCCTACAAATTGCAATATATAAGTAGATATAGAAAATATTTTTTTAAACTTCGGGAAAAATATCTAAGCTTGGGGAAAACTATTCCTATAATGATCATAATTACATATTTGAAATTATGCTACAGCATTATTATTTTTTAAGTACTTTTCGTTGTTTGTTTTTTTTTATCTGATTTTCAGGTAGTTTTCTTGTACTTTATATTAATTTCTTGCTAATTCTTGGTCCATTTCCTCTACTTCTTGTACTAGTTTCTTCACCATCAAGTCGTGTTTCATGGAGGGCTGTCTGTGAGACACCAACATGTTAACAGAGCCCGTGTCTCCACCATGGATGTAGGGAACTACAAAGCCAGCATTCATTATAAAACAGTCCACACAGTGGCAGCCATTGTCTTTACAGATTTACAGGAATTTAACTGTGAAGCCTGTGCTTACAGTACAAGGTAGTAATTATCTGAGGTACTGTTGGATGGCTGCTAATCAGTTTTTAGCATGAAGATACTTTAAAATTACAGATAACAGAGTGTTACAATCTGTTGTCTGCAGTGCAAACTGGGCTAAGACCAGACATGCATTTGCTTCTTCCTACTCCTTTATCAAACAGGAAATGTAAAATGAATGTTACTTATTGAAAATCAGTTGATGTGTGTTTATTTGTTTTTTATGTGTATAGTATTGTATTTATTTTTTTAATGCTTGAAATAAGGTATTTTCAATTCAATTCAAATCAATAAATAAAGCACGACTGGAGTTAACCCTTTGAAATTGAGATCGACAACACTTTTTTTGTGCTGCATATTTAAAAATATTTTCACTGAATAGAATTATAGTTTTTTCAGGTAATTTACTTGTTTTTTAGAACTTTTTCTCTTTTGTTCCTGCTGATTTTCAGGTAATTTTCTTGGATTTTTCACTAATTTCTTGCTGATTTCTGGATCATTTCTCCTTAAGTTGTCTTCTTTGCATGTGATTGAAAGAAATCAAGCCAATTTGCTCAGGTTTCAGAGGGTAACCTTGCAGTTAGCATGCTATGCATTGATACAGTCAGTCCTTTTGCTGCATGAGGCAATGTCAAAAGGTCACAGGAAGCAATTAACACATGACACATCAATTGGGAATGCAAGGACATATGATCAGAGCCAGTGTCCTCTGGGAACTGTAACATTCCTACACATCTATAGCACCAGATCTTAGCTGCAGAATAAGGACAATTTACACAGCACAGATAAGAAAATTGGTGATTGTAACCTAATGTAGTCCCATATCAGCCTGTCATCACAACCTTCAGCACAGCACTGCGCATGGCACTCTTCCCAAATGCATCAGCATTTTTCAGATGACCTCAGAAGGACAAACATGAGCCCCTGAGCCCCTCACACACACACACACACACACACACACACACACACACACACACACACACACACACACACACACATGCATCTCTCAGCTGGAGCTCCTGCAGCAGCCTCTCTGCTCCTGATCTAAGCCGTGCAGACATCATCTCACTGCTGTAGCATTATTTTTACCCAGGTGTTAGTGTCTAGACAGGACTGTGTGACATTGAGAAGAAGGAGCAAGGACATGCGCACTGGCGCTGCTGGAGAAACAGGAGAAGAAAGGTCGACCAAGTTAATCAGTTGTATTGTTCCGTTAGATTACAGTGACATCTGATCACAGGGGAACCCGACACGGATCGATGGGCTGCTGTTAGTTTCCGAGCAGGCCACTTGCTATCACCTTGACTCACCTTGGACCGTGATGCATTTTTAACCCTTTGACGGCTCTCTCCAAAAAGATACAACTTGGCGTTTCCCCAACAACAAACAGCCAATCTGGACAAGACTGGGGTCCAATCGTTAGCTGTGTGTGCACCGCAGAGCGCACCGCAGCGGCTACGCTCTCTGAATAGCAAAACCCACACATATCGTGACCTCCTTTTACCGTTATTAATATATTCAATAATTTATGATAAATAAGTCACATGAGGTGTTTTCGGGTTCAGATAAAAAGTGGGGACATTTAAATTAAAAGAAACTTTGTAGAAATATTTGCCACAGTGGCGCAGTTTTGATTTTTGCACCTGAATGCAGCAGCAAATCAAACAGGTGGCAAGAAACACGAGGATACCGGCGCGCGCAACCGGCGGCACGGAGCGCGCGCCCACCACGAACACCCGGTCAGTCTGTGACCATACTCACACCAACTGCCTCCGGTACGACCGAGCAGCTCTCCTTTCTCCGAGTCCCACAGAAACTTCTTCCATCCTCCATCGTCTTTATTTGAAGGCATTTTGATTTATTATTCCGAGTGCGTGCCCCGTTAGTCGGTGTCTGCAGACTCCCTCCGTGCGGTAACCAAGACCCGACCCGTGTCAGAGGAACCCAGCTCGGTCCGCTGGAAGGCACCCGAATATAAACCGTTTCTCTCCGACTCCGCCCGAAACTCTCAACAAGTTACCTAGGAGCAGGCGGAGCGGCGGCGGCCAATTAGGGAGCGGAGGAGCTGTGCGTATCTGTGACGTCAGGAAGACGGACAGAAAGCCTATAGATGCAGACATCCAGCACTACACACATCTTGGCTCAGCTTTGCAGATAATGTAAGTCTGTGCAGGTACCCGGTTATCCATCGTCTCAGGTATTATCCCTGTCAGCCCTGAATTTCCACTGTCATCAATCACCACAAAAACTGGTCCTCTGGTCCAAAAACGGGCCCACTGGTCCATGTCACATACCTCTACACCTGTGTGTAGGTACACACGTGTATATAGCCTCCATATGGCTATACATGCATGCATAAATACAGTAATACACAAAAGTGATTGTAGGGCAGTGATACTCAACTGAACAGCCCACAGCCCCCCATGGGATGCACACTGGCCCCCCAATCATTTTATATTTCACAGTAAAAACAAAGTGATTCACATTGGAAATAGTTTTTGTACTTTTAGTATGCATAAGGTACAAGAGTGCATAAAACCATGTCAAAATAGAGTTAGATTATCAAATAAGTGCCTGTGGGGGAGCCCCTTCACCCCCTGACGGAGGTCATGGCTAAGCACTTAATGTCCTGAAATCCTAAAAACGTCCTAAAATCCTGATCTAAAATCCGAGAAACGTCTGAAGATCCTAGAAACATCCTAAACTCCTTACCTTAAAGTTTGAAATGTCCTAAAATCAGAGAAATGTCCTGAAATCCTGGAAACATCCTAAATTATGAGAAATGTCTTGAGGTCTGAGAAACATCTTAAAGTCCTAGAAATGTGGTAAAATCCCCAATGTCCTAAAATCCTACAAATGTCCTAAAACCAGAGAAACGTCTAAAAGCCCTTGAAATGTGGTAAAATCCTAGCAATGTCCCAAAATCTTATAAACATCCTGAAATCCTAGAAATGTCTTAAAATCTGAGAAACATCTTTAAGTCCTAAAAATGTGGTAAAATCCCAATGTCCTAAAATCTGAGAAATGTCTTAAAGTTCTAGAAATGTGGTGAAGTCTTAGCAATGTCCTAAAATCCATGAAATGTTCTAAAATCCTTAACATGTATGAGGCTGCTGCAACTGGCCCCTAACTCCTGTCATTTTGCAAAAGTGGCCCCCAAGCAAAGCAAGCTGAGTATCCCTGTTCACACATTTGTTCCATCATGTATGTTTTGTCATTTTGTCCCCAGGCTTCATCTTTCCATTCCTGTATGCCAGGTAGTTGAAGTTATGTTTCAGTTAGAATTTGATGTTTTAAAAATGCTGGGCAAGTGGGGTAAGACAAAAAAAAGTCTTTTTTTATGGGTCCTTGTAAAGTCATGCAAAAGTCTCACTTTTTCTGCCACCATGATGCCCTCGGCAATGAATATATACCTAAAACATTGCAGATAATGAACTCTAAATCACTCAAAGTGCACCTGGGGCCAGGACCATACAACAGCTCTCATGGATCGTTGTGTCAGGCAAGACTGTCTGCAAAAAATGTTGGGCCCTGACAAAAATGCTCAGCTCTCACTCAGTAAATATTTATCCAGCTCTGGGGCCCCAGAATTATTTACTCCCCCACCCGTCACTGAGCCACCCTTCACTCCCAGCCTTCAGCACCCCAATCCAACCATCCATCAGCCACAAAGTACCTTTACTCAAATACTGTACTTATGTACAAATCTGAGGTACTTGTACGTTTAGTATTTTCTTCTTATGTCACTTTATATGTCTGCCACATTTCAGAAGGAAATATTGTACTTTTACTTCACTACATTTATCTGATAGCTTTAGTTAATTTACAAATTATGATTTTTGCATAAAAAACATGACAAGGATTTAAAAGATATTATGTTTTGTAATAAATAAAGTTTTCTTTAATTTTTTTTTTTGTTTTTTGGGGTGTTTTACAAAAACATTTTACGTTTTGTTTTTTGTTTTGTTTTGGGGGGGTTTTTTTCCATTTTTTTCCTAATATTTCTAAGGTTTTGGCATGCTTTGTTTTTTTAAAGATTTTTCTGCGTTAGTTTCTTTTACTTTTAATACTTTAAGTACATTTTCCTTATTATACTTAATTACTTTTACTTGAGTAACATTTTCAACTGAGGATTTTTACTTATAAAATAGTATTTTCATAGGGTGGTATTGGTACTTTACTCAAGTAAAGTATCTGAATACTTTGTCCATGACTGAGATGAGTACAAAGACACCAGCTGGAGATATTCCAATGCATGCATCCATCTCATTGGTTTGGAAAGAGTCACAGTGGAGTCGAGTCAATTTGATAACTTTGGACTGAATTCTACAAAATGAAAGACTTGATTGGGATTTTAACACCTCCAACTCGTGAATTCACTTGGACTTGAGCCTTAATACCTTCCTCCAAGCCGGTTTGAGAAGAGAAAGCTGTAACTAAAGACTTGTAATTCAGCATGACTGTTGGGGTCGAGTCACTGCATGCCAACAATTACAACTAGCACACGCAGAGTGCCAGATTACAGTGCACCAACCTGCAATTGTGAATGAAGTCGGCTGCTCTGAAACTTCTCATTATGGCACAAACAATACAATCATTTCATCCTGGAGTTCATTTAGCTGTGAGTGGCTCACACCTCTATCTGTTCCCAGTTTAACTTGGTAGGTGTCTGCTGTTGGTCACCACAGGGATAATGAGCTTCACAGCATTGCCAAGTAGTTGAAACCTGTATTCATATCCTACCTTCTCCTGCTTATGACCCTCTCTAAAGCCGACTCCAAGGCCATTTCTGCTAGGAGTGCCAGGGGCCGCATGATGACCCAATTTTCAAGTTCCAAATGAGAGGCTTTTAATTCATACTGTGTCACCTAGTACGCAACAAAAGCCTCATCTGAATGAATTTGCAAAAGCGTTTGAAGAAAAGACAAGATCTACATGCATGCTGACAATACAGACGCGTGTTCATCCTTCACATTCTTGTCTGGCTGTGTGAGCTGTGCGTAATGTGTGTGTTCATGCATGCATGCATGTGTGAAATCGCTCTGCAATTTGCTGCCATCTATGTTCCTTGAGCTGTGTACGTTTGTTTGGATGTAAATACTGTATGTGTGTGTAGGTGAGACAGGTCAGGATTACACACATGGGGGTCTGACCTTTAAATGTCTCCTCAAGGACAAGAGGAGTAAAATCACTGATGTGGTGCAGCTCTGTGTAACTCCATCATGAAGGGAAGACTCCCCTGACCTAACTGACCATCACTGCTGTGATAGTAGCATGAAAAGTGGTTGTTTTCTACCAGACATCACTGTTTTTCTTGCTGGAATAGTGCCCATAAAGAGGTTTTTTATTTTTCAAGATATTGCTGCTTTTATTACGAAGGCAGTGGTATAAAAAGTTGCTGTTTTTGACTGAGACATTGCTACTTTTTCTGCTTAAATATTGGCACAAAAGAGTTGTTTGGTTTTTTTAACCTAGATATTACTGCCATCTCTTCTGGAATAGTGGCACAAAAATTGATTGTTTTTGACAAAATTATTGCTGTGTTTCTTGCCAGGATATTGGCACATAAAGTGTCAGTTTTCTACCGAGACATTGTTGCTGTTCTTGCTGGAATAGTGGCATGTAAGGAAGAGATATGTTTTATGCAAGACATCACTGATTCTATTGCCAAGGTAGTGGTATGAAAAGTGGTTGTTTTCTACCGAGACATTGCAGCTTCTCTTGCTGGAATAGTGGCAAAAAAAAAAAAAAAATTGTAATTTAGATCTAAAAATAGAAAAAAAAAAAAAAAAGAATAAATCAATACATTAAATAACATCATCAACAACAGCAACAATAATAATAATAATAATAACAAAACACTTTGACAAACAAAGCAAAGCAGAAGCAAAATGGGCTTTTCTGCAGAGGCAGTATAACTATAAGAGCCAAACAACAATGCTGGACTAAGGTAAGACACAATTTAAGGTAGAATTAAACAAAAGATCTGAGGCAAAAGCCTATCACACGGAAGACAGACGAGAATGAGAAATAGAGATAGAAACAATTAAAAATCAAAAATAACAATAAGAATCCATACCATTAAAAGTAAATATAAATTCTAAGAGTTTAAGCAGTAAACATGAAAATAATAATAAGAGAATTAAACACCATCAAGATAGAATCAAAAATGAATTAAAGACATTAGAATAGATTAATTAAAATAGATGACACTGGTTTAAAGTGATTTCATGTGAATGTTTAAACTTTCTGCAGTTCTAGTTATAGTGGTGAATCCCACTTATCTCCTGCTCTGAACATGACAAGACAAGCTCTAATAATTGCTGAGAACCCCCCGCTGCTACTGTATACTTGTCTTGATCCAAAATTGGTCGTAATTTGCACGACTACAATGCTCATTTCCTTTGTTTATATGCCAGAGCTCACGTGAAGGTAGGCATCAGGATGCAATCACACAAGCAGGGTTTGTGGAGCAGCCAGTGAGATAAAGTCTGCCGTTTCTCTAATGATATAGCCTGGTGTCTGACAGCAACCACGCCCAGACTAGGCTGCTTTTTGTCAGCTTGTGTACACAATAAACATGTGTACTGTATGAGGGTGTGTGGGGGAGGAGGACTCAAGGTGAAAGTCTTCCTTTTTGAGGCCTGCACAGGTGATATGCTCCAGTCTGCATAAATGCAACCAAATGCAACACTAACCAGTCTCACCTGAGTGATAGAAATGATGTCTTCTTCCCCAACTGGACACTCTTTGGCTATGAGTTGACTTTAATGGACCATGCTGGTGTTTTTGCATGTTTTGGCCCATGTAGTACATCTCATGTGGCTACAATGAAAAAATATTCTGGAAAATGTTAATTAAAAAGGCCAGCACCATTTGCACGACTACTAATTCTTGTGCATCACTTTGTGCATTAATTTCCTAAATTTACAGCCCAACATGTTTGAAGCACTGCCACATCCACTAGAATGTAAAATAGGTGTGTTTGAAACTTGACACAAGTTGCTTTAAAACTGACCCACTGCTGTGTCTGGCAAGGTCAAAAAGGTTAATTACTAATTAACCAAAGAGCTGTGGATGATAATGTTGTATTTCCTGTTGGCGTCCTCCCAGTTTTACAAAAGAATGAAAGAGCTTACGCCAATTGTCGCTTCTGTGAGTTCATTATGTACTATGTTAGTGACAAGGATGTCTCTACATTACTTTAATGTAATTATTCTAAGTCTTCTGCAATTTGAACTGCAAACACAACCTTCTCCAATATCTTAGAATATTAGTTCTAATCAAGAGACACATATGCTCATGGTCAGTGGTGGACAAAATATTCAGATCCTTTACTTGATTTAAAGTTCAAATACCGCCTTGTGAAAATACTCTGTTAAAAGTAAAAGTCCTGCACTGAAAATGTTACTTATGTAAATGTAACTAAGTACAATCAGGAAAATGTACTTTTTAAAAGTACCCAATAGAAACACCAACAACAACAAAATCTTTAAAAAAAAAAAAAAAAAAGCCAAAATTATTAAAAAAGTAATAAAAACACCCAGAACTTCACAATTTAAAAAAAGGAATAAAACACCGCAATTATTAAAAAACAAGTGAGAAAACTTAAATAAACCCTCAAAATTATATGCAAATTAAAAACAACAGCCCCCAGAACTCAAAATTATTTAAGAGACAAAAAAGAACTTAAATGTTTATCAAAATAATAGGCAATTAATTTTCTGTAAATCGTCTGATTAATCAACAATTGCTGCAGCTGTACTTATATAAACTTTGGTAATTTGATTTATAATGAAACATCATATTTAATAAACCTTTCCTATGTTTTTATAATGCAAAAATCTGTCATAAACTGGCTCAGTAAATGTGACAAGGAGGGGGTCCACAAAGGGGATTTAGTAAAAACAGTCATAATTTATTTAACTAAGAGCAACTTAAATGAACAATGGAGTGATTAGATCAGGAATAAAAAGCCAAGCATGGATGTGTGTCAGGTGCTCTGTGGAGGTGTTGAAAACACAAAACCAAAACGCAACAATGCAGGGTGGATGTCTGCTGGAAGAAAGGAGAGGACGAGTTAATTTCTGGGCCAGCTTTTACAGCGGGGACGGCCCAGGTAAGTTTAATCAAATTAACGAGCCTCCCATGTCAGCCAGCTGCCTGATGAGGCCTAACGTGTCCGCCTCCAAGCCTTCAGATAAATGAAGTGAATTAAAAAAGAACAATATTTTCCTCTGCAATGTATTGGAGTAAAAGTGTAAAGTGACATAAGTGACACTCAAGTAAAGTAAAAGTACCTCAACTAGATGCTGAAGTTAAGTACATGAGTAGATGTGCTTAGTTACATTCCGCCACTGCAATATACAACAATGCATTAAGATTTTTGAATACTTAAGTATTTTTTAAAAGTACTCCAGTACTCAAATGATAAATTGACTCAGCATCTTTTACCTGTACTGGAGTAATATTTAACCAGGAGTGTATGCTTTGACTCAGTTAAGAGAGTTGTGTACTTTGTCCACCACCTTGGGAACATAGGACCCTATGGGTTTCAATAGAGGGGCGTGACTCAGAGCTGCTCTGTCCATTTTCACTTCATTACACTGTAACTGCACCTGTGTGAATTTTGGGCACTGTGGTGATTTTGTTAGCATTGAACAACAGCACTCTCAGTGAAAATTTGATACTGTGAAATTCAAGCTTTTGCTGACTGCTAACAAAATCCTGTAGCTATAAATTATATCTTAAATTTTATTGTCAAATAGCCACAGCTTAGAATATAGACAGAATACAATAGGATCATATTTCAGGCTTCCAGACATCATTTCCGCCTGTATTCACAGACAAAGCTGACCTTGACCATACTGTACACTCTGATGGCACAGTGTACAATGCAGCTGTTTGTGGGTGAAACACATAAAGGAATGCCATATTACATTGTGTTTCAGGATATTGGTGCATGATTTTCTAGCAGGAGTTTAAATCTGTTGGAGCTGTGGTTTGTTTTCAGCCAACATGAGCTCGAAAGAGTGAGATACACGACACCTTGACATTATTTTTGATTTGCTTTTATCGTCAATCTGGACTTCAAATGATGGAACTGAAAATAATGTTATTACACATCTATCATTTTTCTTGTTAATGCACATTTTATGCTGTTGATGCTCAATAAAAATTTGAAAAAATAATCATAGGAACCCCAAGTTAAATTATTTGGCTTTTTTGTACTGAGTGCATAAAACACACCAAAATAGAGTTTGTATATTTTTTTAAAAAAGTGCAAGGGGAGAATCCCCTGCACGAGTTGGCAGAAGTCTGGACTAAGACCCCAAAGTCCTCAGTCCCTTGTGTACACTGGGGTAGCGTAGGAATAACTTGCCCACTCTCCCTGTGTTCGGCTAGTTCTCTTTGCATTCATTGTTTGGATTGGTTAAGTTTAAACTAAAGCATAAGTCAAAGCAGAGTAATGTGGGCCACATGCACGTCAGAACATTGGACAAATGTTAAATTTTGGTTTGGGTTGGCAATAGTTAAATCACGTTGTGTGGATGTTAACATTAAAACATTTTGCAGATGTTGGGTTTTGTTCTCCATACCTTATGATTCTATTCTACATGAAGATGACGCTAGCATTAGACATTAAGATGTTGTATTTTGTTTACTTAACAACACAACTTAAAAACAAGAAAATATCAACTTCATCTGCAGCATTCATTGGCATTAGACATTTTTCTGACTCTGAATGTCGGTCAATTACACGTTGGTGGCTGGCAATAGGAGCAAATTTGTGACCAATGCAGTGCTGCTTCAACTAAATTTGTATGTTTTTTCATCTTATCTGAAAAATAATATAAATTTGTTTGTTTATCTGGCCACTGGCCTCCTGTCATTTTGCAAAAGTGGCCCCCAGGCAAAGCATGTCCCTGCTGCAGAGCCCACTGAGGGAACTGGAGGTGATTGAACTTTGTAAAACGAAGGTAAAGCTGTTTATTTAAAGTTACGTCTCTCTTGGTTGACACACAATTGACGTCATCGTTTGCCAATGTTGGTCAACATGTTTAAAAAAATCTTTATTAGAACGGCTGGAATCTTTACATATCACACACTAAATGATGTTATCTGCAGACTGTTAACACCAGCTGGCTGAGACTGGACCAGACCAGTCACACCCAAATCATATTATTCATTGGAGAAACAGTCCTTATGTGTGTCCTCCTTTGAGTGCTTTGTCCTCTAATAGTTAAGTCAGGAATTTAACTTCCTGTTGGTCTTTGTGTGTGTGTGTGTGTGTGTGTGTGTGTGTGTGTGTGAGCACATGCGTGCGTGTGCATGAACAGGTGGATTTTAAAGGTTTCACAGAAAAATCCAAATTTTGCAGTGGTGGACACAGTATTCAGATCCCCAATGCATAAAAATCTTTAAAATAAACAAACAAAACACCCAAACCTTAGATCTATTAGAAATAAAACAGAAAAATAACTTTAAAAAATATCCAAATTGGTTTTTATTTTTTAGTTGGAAAACACAAAAAAACTGATTAGAAAAAAATAACAACGCAAAAGCCTCACAATTATTAAAAAAAACTCTACCCCAAAACTTAATTATTAAAAAAAGAAGACAGAAATATAAAGCTATCCCCCACCACCACCCCACCTGAAAATTATTTTTAAAAAATGAAATAAAAAACCTTAAATGTTTTATCAAAACAGTTGGTAATTAATTATCTATGAATTGATTAATCAACTTATTGTTGCAGCTGCCTTTGTACAAACAATTTAATTGATTACAAAACATCATAATTTGAAAACTCGTTATGTTCTGATGCAAAAATCATAATTTGTACGGTAACTTAAGCGTTCAGATTAATGGAGTGGGCAAAAAAACAAAAAAACAAAAAAATTCCCTCTGAAATGTAGTGGGGTAAAAGTATAGAGTGGCATGAAGAGGAAATACACAAATAAAGCACAATTACCTTAATACTTGTATTTAAATACAGTACTTGAGTAAATGTTTTTATTATGTTCTTCATTACATTGCTGATGTCTGTCAGTCTGAAAGTCTGTCAGTGACAAGTGCTTTCTTTCTTTGTGTGCTCTGTGAGTTCAGTCTGAGGGCAAAGGACGCACCTGAGCGCAGTACTGAAACAGTAGTAATATTTTCCCCGCTACAACTCGTTAAAGATAGACACGGGAGCAGAGTCGATGGTAAAGCCCCTCTGTGCTTCTCTTTAACGTTGCCATATAGAATGTCTGAAGTCCTCCTGTGAGTCACATCCCAAGGCCACACCATAATGCCCCAGAGGTCAATAATTGACAGAGGATCATTATGGAAAGTTTAAATGTCCTCTCTCAAAGGCACTGGTTAATGTGTAAGAGTTGTGAAAAGAATCTGTGGTTGCATTTAAGCTGTTCAACCCAACTCACAACCACTGCAACCTAACAACTCATGAATGAGGAGAATGAAGAGGAAAAAAAAACAGGGATTTTAGTGAGCAATGAAAACAACAATGATAATTAAGGGTTAAAGTCCAAATGTGTAGCTTTCTGTGTGTTCAAACTGCAACTTGGATATCATCTGTCAACGACTGCCAAACAAGACGTAAAACAAACCCAATCAGTGTCCAAGAGCAGAGTATTGAGGGTGTCTTAAATCATATAGGACAGTTTTGAATGTCAAAGTCAGAAGACAATGTTAAAAGTCAACATTTGATCTGATGAGAATGTTAAATAAAAGGTTATCATAAATCACCCTGTGGGGAAATGACAAATGCAGAGGGGCAACCAAAAAAGAGAGAAAAACATTGATGCTTACAGCAAAGTACACAAGTGTGATCATTTTTGAATTGGACTCATGTAGGGTAAGTCACATATTATGTTTGATCTTCCTGGATTACTGATTTGCCTGTATTTGTGTCGCTCTGCTGCTGATACACTCAGTCAGGTGAATGTTTTTCTTTGGCGGACTTTGTTACCCAATCCCCTGAAGGCAGGCTGTGATGTCACGACAGAGTGAAGGTGGGAACCTGATCGGGCTGCTGACATTTCATCAGGTCCTTCACTGCCATCAATACACAAACCTGGAAGTAAATGGGATGTGGAGGAATAATTGGGAAATTGTAAAGTGGAGTAAAGTGTAGTTTGACTAAAACTCAGTGGGAAACAAATTATTCAGAGCCTTTACTTAAGTAAAAGTACCAAACCTTGTGAAAATACAAGGTTACAAGTAAAAGTCCTGCATTATAAATGTTACTGAGTAAGCAGGCATAATCAAGAAAACACTTAAAGCATCATAAGTAAAGTACCCAATGCAGAAAAAGCTTTATTTTGATTTTTATAATTAATTTCTTTAATCTACTGATTTATTGTTGCAGCTGTACCTGATTAAAAGTATTTAATTTAATTTATAGCAAACCATTATGTTTTATGAGCTCTTATCTGTTTTTTTTTTAATCTTAATTCATAAAGTAACTAAAGCTGTCAGATAAATATAGTGAAGTAAGAAGTACAATATTTCCATCTAAAATGTAATGGGGTAAAAGTATGAAGTGACATAAAAATTAAACACTTAAGTAAAGTACAGCTACCTCAAATTCATAGTTAAGTACTTGAGTTGATGTACTTAATTACATAGCTAAAACTTCAATAAACCACAAAACATTCAACTGGGGCAAAGTTTTTTCTTTCTTATACAGTTCAGCTTTCATTGAAAAGTCACCTGTCAACTGCTTCTTGTACCTTTACAGTCTAAAGCTGGAGGTATATATAACCACCTGCTGGTGTCCATTGTGAAACAAACACCCCCTATTAAACTTTCATTGTTGTTCCCTCTTGTCTGAGTTGTCAGCGTACTCGAAACCTGTTGGATGCAGATCACACACACTGACTGGCCTCCCTCCTGATGCTGTTTTGAAATATATGCTCTTGCGAAACTGTGCTGGTTACAAATTAATCACATCTCACTCATATTTAGCCGCTGCTTACCTCAGTACAAAGTTTACTACTCATTTCTTCCAATAATTCATGTGATGGTTAATATTTGAGCCACATAGATAACAGAATTAGACTCCAGCTGTCTGAACTAGGGGCAGTTTAACATGAAACAGGTACTCTATAGATGTTATGGAACTTGTCTTTTGGAGGTAAATGCCTGGTGTTTAAAAGAGGAAACTCTCTGTGTTGAGGGAATATTCAGCATGTTGGAAAATGAGCTTGTTTGCAGTCTTACCCAGAGTCAGATGATTGTGGTTTTAGGGAGCATCAGAGCTATTTGTTGACCAACAACAGCTGGATATGACTGTTTTCATGCAGCATGTCAAAAATATTCGTCATACAGTAGTGTTGTTTGAGCTCTTTCTCTGCTCTGAGACTCTCTCTACCTTTCAATGCTTTTCTCTCCAAGCACATTTTGAGATAAGATATTTTGTTGGATAATTAGTTGCACTCAAAGGATAAGTTCAATATCTTTTAACGTGGACCCTAATATTTCCATGTTTTTGTGTCTAAGCCACTAATGGAAACAACAATCTTTAAAATTAGTGTAGTACTGAGCAGCTGACAGCGTCAATTTATGCCTCCTTAAGAAAATGATCAATATTTACATGTCATATGGAACAGGTACAATGTTAACTGCCTTTTATTTCACTTTACGGAGAATATTCTATGCAGATTATTAAAAGTGCCATTTTGCTTTAATTGGACATCTGTTCATGAAGGAAATGAAGGAAAACTGGTCAATTTTCTGCTGTTAGAATGAAGTTAGGATGCCAGGTGCCCCATATACATAAAGAGCCAGAGTGCATAAAACAGCATAAAAATAGAGCTTGTTTGTAACAAAAGGTGCTGGTGGAGGATCTCTTGCACCATCGACAGAGGTCCTAGATAAGCCCCTAATATCCTAAACCAAGAAATATCCTAAAATCCTTGAAATATTGTGAAATTCTAGAAACATCCTAAAATGTTATTAACATTCTTAAATCCTATAAACATCCTTAAGTCCTATAAACATCCTAAAATCATAGAAATATGTATGAGGCTGCTGCAACTGTCCTGTCATTTTGCAAAAGTGGCCCTCAAGCAGACAAGTTGGGTATCCCATAGTCTAAAGGAATTGAGTGAAAAAATAATCTCATTGGTTATACTTGGGATGGGAAAGTTGTGGAGTCCTAACCTTGACTTCATGACATTGCTTTGAGTTTTCTCTCAGAGTGAACCCATGTCAGACGTACGGTGGCGTGGAGCAGCAGTGCGTCCTCATATTAACACCTGCTGAAAGGTAGAACAGAGTGTTTGGCCGAACATTAGACACAAAGGAAACACTGTGGTTCCAACAGAAGCCATGATGCCCTTGAAGCACAAGGTGAAAGTAACCCTACACACCCTGTCACAGCGGATACAACCTGCAGTCATATAAAACACAACCATTAACAGACTTTGGTCGACTGATAAGGGAATATTATGCTGTAAATCAGAGAGCAGTAAAAATGAATCCTGTACACGTTTGCATACAATCCTTTGTTGTTTATTACAATGAAAAACATTTTGAATTGATTATTTTAAAAAGCAGCAGAACTTAAGTCGTCATGTCTGAAATAACTTTTACATCAACCGTGATGACGATGATGAAGCGTATCAGAGGTTTATGTGTCTAACCAGCAGAAGAGTTGTGGCAAAGTGGGCGTAATCAGCTCCTATTGTGACGACAACAAAGTCATCGTTACGGATCATAAGTCAGTCAAACATAGTGTCAACAAAGTCTGTCTTTAGAGGAGGACAATCTCCCTCTGGCCTGCCCTTCACCTGTCTGCTCTCACCTGTCCCCTGCAAAAAATGGCAGCATGTGGACAGATCAGTCGTCATGTATGTGTACTCCAAAGTTTGAGGACTCACAGGACACAGATTGTGTAATGCCTGAAATCTCCAAAAATACTGGTTGCTATAGTTCTCCATAATCAATAGTGGATGAAGTATTCAGATCCTTTACTTTAGTAGAAGTACTAACATCAACCTATGAAGATACTCTGTTACATATTAAAGTCCTGCTTTGATAATGTTATTTAAGTAAAAGTAAGTAAGTATAATCAGGCAAAATGTACTCCAAGTATTTAAAGTTAAAAAAAAAAACTAAAAAGAGAGAACCCCCCCTCCAAAAAAGAAAATCAAAATATTAAAAAAGAAGAAAAAATATCTGAAAAGAAAAAATTATAAAAACATAAAATAAAATAGAAAAACACCCAAAACTTCATAATAAAAAATGGCAGAAGATGCATTAAAAGAAGAAGAAGAAGAAGAAGAAGAAGAAGAAGAAGAAGAAGAAGAAGAAGAAGAAGAAGAAGAAACCCCCTAACTTAAAATTATTATACTAGGGGAAAAAAACATTGCCTGGGGGCCACTTATGCAAAAAACACACCCAACAGAATCCAGAAACAGTTACAGCTTGTATGTACAGCAGTTCCAAATTTGTTTATTTGGCCATTTATTCTTGGTGACATCAACTTCTCCAGTAAATGCAAATTGATCAGAAGTGTTGATGGTTGAATTCTCAACCGCTGAACCTTTCAGAGGCTGCAGCTCTACCTTCGGTTCAGCACCAAAAACTATTGCATATTCTTTGGGCAAAACTTGGGCAGACCTGTCCAGCAGAGGAGTCACCTTGTCCCTGCACATTGCAGCTCTTCCTGTCTTCCTCTTCCTGCCTCGCTGTCCAGCCCCCTCCTTACTACTACTTCCTCTCTCTATCTGCATGACTGCATCCACAACAACTACACCTGCACAGTCTGCTGACTGGCTGAGCTGATCCCGGCTCTGCAGCCTCCACGTGGGACCGAGGCCACACTGACCTCTGGAGGTTTGACACAGAAACAAGGGGACATCCGTCACGTTCTCCACAACTACTTCTCTACTTCATATTGCAGTTTTCATCTGCAAGGCCATCCCTCTAGAGGAGCTGCAGTAATCTCCGCCCCCTCCGTAGATCACCTGAGCGGTGAACCAGGAAATGAGGACTGCGGCAAGTGGAGTGTCCTTCAGATGCTCACCTTCAACTTTAGACTGTCTCTGGCCTGGATAAATTCTTTGCATACCATGAAATAGCTTCTGACGGGGGAATTATAATAATAATCATCCTTATCTGTAAAGCTGAGACCCATTTATAACTCTTAGTAAAACACAGCACTGAGCTGAGATTTGCTTTTGGGACAAAACAGAAGAAGAGAAGATGAGTGACATCCATCTTTTTGACATCTCTCCACAGTTTCTCATCACACGTTTCAGGCACACTGCACATCATTGTAATCACTGGATTAAAGATCCTACCACACACACACACACACACACACACACACACACACACACACACTGGTCTTTTCACCAGCATGAGCATTGTTATTAGTAGCAACAAAACATTTCCACATACAGGACAGAACACACACAGACAGAGAGACAGTATCAGATTGCAGTGGGAGCTCGAGAAGGAGGCTAGCTGCGTCCTCCAGATGTCACTGGTGACGGAAAAGTACCGTCACACCCAACGGAGCCTCACATCCTTCTGTGGGAGAGGGGATTAAACGATTAGCTCGTCCTCACTTTCATTTGCTCTCTCCTCTCCTCTTCTTACTGCTGTTCTCTAAAAAACTGCTGACTGGGACATTCTTTGGGCTCCTGCTGCACGAGAGCAGAATGAGTTCACTGCTTACGAGCCCACATTCAGACGTCACGAATCATGATGAACTCATCGCACTCTCGCACTTTTATGATTTCTTTTGGTCACACAGGCTGCCAAGGGACCATTTTAGTCAAACAAAGCAGCACCATTTGTCTCTTTTCACTCAAACATCACATTAATCATTTTCACGAAACTGTAATGAACACAGGTGACTCCATGGTTTTGTATTGAGGGCACTGCCAGTAAAAGGGTCGAGTGACTCAGTGTTGCACTTTCATAATGACAGAGTGAGATACAGATGAGAAAACAAAAAAACTAGAATTACCGCCTCGCAGTTGCATGCCTTTGTGCACCAGTCAAAAGTGTTTTGGTAGAACATTGTGATGTCACAGTGAGGTTGACCTTTGACCTTTTGCATATAAAATGTCATCATTTCATCACTTTATCCCATTCGACATTTGTGTAAAATTTCGTCAAAATTTGTTAATGAATCTTTGAGTTATGGCCAAAAACATGTTTTGTGAGGCCACAGTGACCTTTGACCTTCAAATTTTAATCAGCTCATTCTTGAGTCCAACTGAATGTCTGTGCCAAATTTGAGGATATTCCCTGAAGGCCCTCTTGAGATAAAGCATTCAAGAGAATTAGACTGATGCAAGGTCACAGTGACCTTGACCTTTGACCACCAAAGGGTTAATACATATCCCCAAGTATGATACTTGAGTACAATTTTGAGGAACGTCAGTGAAGTATTTTTAATTAATGCCACTTTAAATTTTTACCTCAATAAATTTCAGAGGGAAATGTTGCATTTGGCAGCTTTAATTACTTTTCTAATTAAGATTTTATGTGAAAAAAATGAAAAGCTGAAACCAAACTTTTAAATATGAACATGATGATTTGATTATGTTGGATGCTTTTCTGGCTTTACTCTATTTTTCAAAATGTGAAAATTAGAGAAAACCAGAACTGGACTGAACCGTCTAAATGTGTATGAAGTAGTTAAAATAGCTCCACCTTGAGCAGCTACAGTAAAAATCCCACTCACAGATTGATGCATCACTATTAATGACCTAATAACGACACATGGAAAAGTACACAAGTCACAGGGGGTGATTTACTGCAGAGCAAGTACTTTCATGACTTCAGTTTTTGAATGTTGTACAGTCCTGTGTTCAGCTGACCCCGCAACAATGGTGATATTTGCTTTTTTGGCTGCACTTTTGTGATATGTGCATTTTTGCATTACTACATAAGATTCAGTATTTTCATGTTGTGTAATCACAATGGAGTAGTGAATGATACCTTCAATACAATCTATGGTGTCGTTCATTACAGCAGTGCAGCACTGTCAGTGTGACCTTCACTCTGACTTGATGGATGATTTGTGTGTGCGTGTGTGTGTGTGTGTGTGTGAGTGTGACACAAGCTGTTCGCATGCTCATACAGTACATGTAGTGAGTCAGCAGTTGTGCTGCAGCCTGCAGAGGCAGTGTGTCTGCCATCCAGCGTCTGTCAACTGCACTGCATGCTACCTGAAAGCAGGACAAACTGTGCTGCTTGCTCCGAGATAAGCAGAGTGGGCATTTTTTTGCTGATGTGGAGTAAAAATGTTACTCAGAACTTTGTCAGTTTAAGGTCCTGTACATTTTGCATATATTTTCCATTGCATTGAAAACATTTTCTTAAGAGTGCTTTAAAAAAAAGTCATTAAAATTCCATAGTATACTGATGTTGCAAATAAAAAAAAGTCATTGTATACTATGTTCTAAAAAAGGTATGTAATATAGTATGCCATAAAATATTTCATTAAAAAAAGTCATAATATAATATGTTGGAAAAAAATCATACTATATCACAAAATGTTGCAGTATAATATGCCTTCATAAATCATACAAATTCATTAAAAATGTTACAGTATAGTATGGCTTAAAATGCCATTAAACACATCATAGTATAGTATGGCTTGATAAGTAATTAAAAATGCCATGTAGTGTCTTCAAAATATCATATATCATAGTATAGTATGCCATGAAATAGTTCATAACATTGCAAAAATATAGTTCATTTTAGTTATTTTTGGGTGTTAATTACATTGCACACAAAGACGGTGAGTTTGACCCCCATCCATGCTGAGGCTGGCCTGTAATTTCAGTAAAGTGAGATATCAGAAACAGTCACTTAAAACCACAATGCCAAGAGACATCACGTTTTATAGCAGTATTCTTTAATGAACAACCACAGGTACAGTTGAGTGTCACGATAATCAATTAGTTACACTGTTATTCTACTGGCAAAATGTAAATATAATGTAAAACAGAGGATTTCCTTTGAATTAGAGGCCTGTATAGCATTGTATCTACAGCATGGAACTCCATCAATCATTATGGTTTCCATTATCACTATCTATGGCCGAGTGCACTTCCAAAACAAACAGTGTTGGAAAAAAGTGGGATGCATTCCAAAACATGCCTCCTGGTCCTTTGGAGTAAATGTCAAGCATTACTGAAAAGAAATATCATTCCTCTTTGACTCCATATTGAATGTCAAAGAGAGGTGTTTTATTGAAATACTTCCTAATATATGAAATAAAACACTGACGAGCAGTAAAACAAGCCAGTTTTGTGTATAGGTAAGCCTAGAAGCATTTCAACAGTCATGTCACAGTAACGGCAAGACAAAGCCTCCAGGACAGAAACGCGGCTATGTACACAAATTAAACGCGAGGAAACATGCAGAAACTAAAACAAAATCAAAACATGCATAACAGTTAGCTGAACATAGTTCAGAGTATTGGATGTGTCATAAGCACAATGCCATGAAGAGGCATTACTTTGGGCCCACGCTCAGGTGCCACGCTGACACACAGTGCCAGGAGGCCGGAGAGAAGGCGCTTCTTCAATACACACAAAGGTTCTCTCTCATCAACAGCACGTGTTGTTGTACAATTAGTCAGTATTTGTACAATGTGACACGTTGGACAGGAAAGAAACCAGTGGGCTTTAAGTAGCTGGCTTGTGATGAACTGTATGACGAGCTCACTCTGTAGGTTTGAATTCCTTGGCGGCCATTTTGAACTTACATTTTGTCCGAGTACTGCTACGCCAGTCACGAAAGGTTTATGCTGCATCCAGAATATGTACAGCCTTAAAAAGGGGCAATGTATGCCTGGATTTTAATTTTTGGACCATGACAGCGTGCAATATACCATGGGCAGGTCATATTCTGAAAAGGTCAAATGTGAAAGCTGAGTAAGTGCTCAGGTAGCCTCTTCTGTTCTGGAAGATGAAACTTTTGTTGTCATTAAAATATCAAACTTTCCCCATTTATTAAGTTGTAGAGGCAAAAATGCTAAAGCTGCATTCAGAATATATGTCCAGCTAAACGCAACACAAAGTGCATGTCCGAATTCAACTTTTGGGCCTTGATTGCATGCAATACACTACATATATATATATATATAGCTCATTTAACATTCTGTTACTAGTTGTTTGGTCACAGGAATTTTGTACTAAATTAATAATTTCTGGTTTTATGACGGATAAGGGCAAACATTGGTTAATTTTCTTTCTTTTTTTCTTTCTTGTATTACATTCAGAATGGCCGCCAAAGGATAATAGACTGACTCAAATATCAAACTTCACTAATTAAAAATGGTTGGGGTCTGTCCATGCAATTCATGATTTAATAGAAACAATAGATTAGTTAATGATAACACATCAATTCTCTATTATTTCAAGCATAAAGTCTTGTGTTACTTTTAAGGAAATCCACTTTCTGATTTACGAAAAAGGCTAAAAAGAAAAAAATGCTTAAAATGAATTGACCCCAACCTCACCCTGGGAAAAAAACAAACCCAGGCTAATTCATTTCTGTTTTCAAATGGGCATTTATCCAGCCAACCGAAGCATATTTCTAACATAATTTAATCGGAGCTCCTGTATAAAAAAATAAGCCAGCTTTAAACCCAAAAGCGCAGATAAAGAAGCTGTTCTGCCTAAACATAGTAGGCAGACAACTCCTCTTGTTTCATAACATATCGGAAATAATTGTCTCAAAGCAATTTCCACAAGATTAAAAGTTGGAACATCTCGATTGGAACATAACTGTTGTCAATGCATTTCATCATATAGCAATACGTCAAGAGTGTTTGATAGATACGGATCAACAAGTCCATGTACTGTATATAACATCAGCGACTTAGTTAATGATACAATTTGTATCAAACAAGGTTTTTCTCTGTCTAGCATGGATTCAGCTGGGATCTGCTACAGACAACAGGTTCGCTGTTCGCCAAAAGCACAGCAAGGGAGTCTGTTAAATATATTTACAATACATACATTTTGGATTCACTGATGTTGTCTGTCTGTAGCAGATACCAGAGTTGACCCAAAATAAAGGGCCAGAGAGATAGAGAGAGAGATAGAGAGAGAAAGAGAGAGATGTCCCTTACTAAAACTAAGGTACACACGACAGGGTCACCCATCTCTACAGCTACAACTCTGACCAAAATACTGACATCATCTCAAATAAGACGACTGTCTTTCAGACATCCATTTTTACCAACATGGAAAAAGCCCCACAAATGGCTGCACGACACACAAAGAGATTAATATAATACACAGACCGCTGTCAAATAGTGAGAAACTATCAGGCTGAAGACTGAGAACCAGATTAAAAAAAATTTGACCTCTCAATTTTCTTTAAAGTTAACCTTTTGAAACCTGAGCAAATTGGCTTGATTTCTTCCAAAAATATAGGAAGAGGGTGATGAGTAACCTAAAGTTATGACACAAAAATTTGCAAGAAATTAGAAAAAGTTACAAGAGAATTACCTGAAAATAATAAGAAAAAAAGGGAAGTAAAAAAATAAAAATTAAAAAAAAGACAGCGATAAACAAACAATCAAAAAAAGTCCTCTTCCAAAAACATGGTAAGAGGACATACAGCAGCATTATAAGATATGGCCAAAAAGAAAATGAAAATAATGAATGTAATAGTAAAAAAACAAAAACAAGCAAAAAAAAACCCCAAAAAACAAGTGACAAACAAAAAAAAAATCAATGTTTGTATCTATTTTCTGTAACATATCTTTAAATATATAGTGCAATATTAATAATTAAATATAAAAATAATAATAATTGAAACTTTTTTAATTTATATCTAATAATCCCATCCAGGTAGTTTTCAGATCATGTCTTGACACCTTTTACTTATTTATTTTAATATATATAGGGTTGGGTTTTTTCCTTTTTTTTCCCTTCAATTTATGGGACATATCTTGCAAAGCTGTTCATTATGTTTTTTCCTGCGTTTTTGAAAGAAATCAAACCAATTTTCTTTGGTTTTCGGAGTGAACATGCTCGTGAGCGGCGTATGAATGCAGGACAAGAAAACTGATGTCGATCCACGTCTTAAAAGGTAAAGTAGTAAATCCCATCCATGTAGTGCTTTATACATGAAGGAAAAGAATATTTTATAACACTGACTCAGCTCTGACAGTATGTACAGTGTACAATCTGGCCAAAATGTGATGAAAATGCTTAAATAATCCTTTGTATCAGTCTGTATATGATACCAGCTCACTGGATTTGGCTGTAAAACCAAAAAGTGCCTTCCTAATTTGATACATAACAAGCCCTGCATGTAAAAGACACATAATAAGCTACTAAATAAATAAAAAGGACTAACTGGGCAGTTCTGGAACAATCTCCACAAGTTACACTCTGTGTCAGTCATAGATTTTGCCAAATGACTTGCTCTCCCTCAACTAAATTGATATAGTCGTCGCTGCGCGGTGACCAGAGCTTCATTTGAATTATCTTCAGCAATTTATTTCCTTGAAACGTATGCATTGTCTCATTAATGCCATAAGAAAAGACAAAGCTCTTCCTGCAGACAATCCAAAAGCATTCCAGTATTTCATATTCCACAATACAAACCCAACATGCTTCAAGTGTTGCAAAGGCAAATTCCAGTTTGCTGATGCAAACCACCCACCGTTGGTGTTTTCCTATTTTTACTCAGACTACATAACTGCTATTGTTTTCTGATGGGAGACTAAATTGTCCTTTTAGTATCCAGTTTGGGCTTTCTCTGCGAGTATGGCGGCTGCCAGCTGCTGGGGGTCTGTGATGTGAGGGCTCCTGGCCATCACCCGGCTCACCAGCTCCGAAGGGAAGATGTTACACAGGTTAACGTACACTTTCTCCCTCATGTCCCCGTAGCGGCTCTGCGCAGGGGATTCTGGGTGCTGCTGCATGTAGGAGGAAGGAGCGTGGGAGGGCACAGTCAGGTGAGCGCTGTGAGGCGGGTACGGCGTGAGAGGAGTACTTGATGGATGAGGCGGGTGAGGAGAGTGGGCAGGAGGTGGAGGGTGGTTTAAGTAATGTGTTGGGGATGGGTGGAGAGCTGGGTGGGAGGAGTGGTGCTGGGCGTAGCCGTCCTGTGCCCAAGGAGGGGTGTGCCAGGATGACTGGCGTGTGTCTGGCAGGCTCTGGCAGGCCGACGGCTCATACCTGGAGGGCGGCAACGGAGGCTGCCTGTAGTATGAGTCCCAGCTGGGCAAAGCTTTTGTGCGGTGGTGATGGTGCGATGTGGAGAGGTGTTCATACAGATGTGAGTCTGACACACTTTCTCCTCGTGTGGGGGCCAGGCAACGGCCAAGAGGGGAGCCAGGGGGGTGAGGGTTGGACTGTGTCAGGGAGTGGTAGTCGCCTGGGCAGCTGGAGCGTGCAGCCAGCGGATGATGCTGGAGGTGAGGGGGCAGGGGGTAGAGAGGGCGCTTTGGGGGCGCCTCTGGTGGAGGCTGATTGTGAGCACAGCTCTGCCCGCGGGCCACGCTCAAGTGGTAGCTGTGTACTCCGGTATTAGACGCGTGGCTGTGCTGGATATTTGTGTAATCCGCAGGATGAAGGCCACATAGGTCATGGTTTGATGCGGCATGATGGGGATACAGCCGGCTGTGGGGATTGGCAAAATGGACGCTGTCTTCCAGTAGGGTGTCTGGTGGGCATCCAGGACATTGCCGCTCACTGTACGAGTCGCAGCTGCTACCACAACTTACGCTGCTTTCGCTGCCGCATTCTGATCCTGCTGAGCCCACTGAGCCGAGCCGCAGGTCTGTGTCATTGGGGAAGCGACAGTCTGGGCTCCGTCTGGAGGAGAGGCTCAGGCCAGAGTAGGCACGTGTTACTGAGTAGTAGCTCAAATCTGGAGACTCAGAGTGAGGGTAGAGGTCATGGCTGGGGGCTAGGAGACTATGGGGTGTTGCTGCTCTGGACTGCTGGTCCTGGGAAAGGTTAAAACTGGATGGAGGGCCTCCTGGGGCCGAGGACATGCTTATACTCACACTGCTACTGCTGCTGCCACACATGCTGCTTTTCTGGCTTTCCGCCCTCCCTTTTGCCAGCAGCTTCTCCTCAGCATCGCTGTACGACAGAGCTCGGATGCTGGGGTCAGACTGTCTTTTCGGGGCGCCTTTTTTCGCCTCAATGCTGCCAGCTGGAACACTGTGGCTCTTCACCAGCCCAGTGTCCCCCTGATTCTTTGTGGTGACACAGGTTTTGGCACTGGCACGCAGCTCGTCAGCCACAGCACGCTGAGGCTGAGCACCTCTTTCTGGGTGGTAGTATTTACACTTGTGGCCATAAGTGCACTTCTTTCCTGGACAAAAAAAAAGTTTAATTACAGCCAATATACAGAAAATCCAGACAGACATTATGACACATACGTCAATATGTGACCTGCACAGTCTTTTTTTAAGGGCAGATACCGATTGTTAGTAGTTAATGAGACCAATACCCAATATTTAGAAAGGACATAAATATGAAAGTCTTTATCAATTTTTGGAATTTGGAATATAACAAACTCCCAGCAAGTTCCCCACAACTTTTTTGATGAAGTCAAGTGAACATTTAAATAAAACATGAATTAAAAAAAAAAGTTCCCTGAGGTTTACTCCAACAGTGACACTTTCTTTGCGCTTTTTAATTAATTATTTTTATCAGCGATCATTAAACTAAAATGCAGATAATTCGCCAGTCTGTTGACCCCTTCTGAAGATCACTATCAACACACCACATACACCACACACACACACACACACACACACCACACACACACTTTTTTAAAAAAAAAATTATTAAAAAAACGAACACCCTAAAACCCCTAAAAATTATTTTAAAACAAACACTTTTTTTTCTAAAGAGGAACCCAACAAGCTCAAAATTACTAGAAAAGGGGAAGAAAAACACACCCCAAACAACTCTGGAAAGAAAACAACAAAATCTTTTGTTTTGGTGGATTCTGTGCACATCTGTGGTCTCACCGTATGGGCAAGGCTGTTTTTTCTGCTCAGGCATGACAGGTCTTTTCCTCAGGAAGTTGTCCAAGCTGGGACCATGACGACCTAGAGGATCATCTGGGGGCATAAATCTGAGAGACAGAGGAAGGGAGGATAGTTAGAAAGGACAGATAACTATTCAATGAATGGGATAAACAAATATCGAGGTGCATTTGGCAAGGGTTAAAAAACAAAAGAAAAGCCACTATGACTTTTTTGACAAGGGGGGGAAAAAGATAAGGTTTCAGACTTGTGAAGAACAAGGGGAGACTTGCACTCCTCTGCTCGGAGGACTATTATATACTGGCCCAATAGACGATTTTGGTTTGTTGCTGTAATAGTGACTGTCAGGCTAGATGGAAAGAAATTGAAGAGCATATATCCACTGCTATTTAAATTCAGGGATGTTTGAGGAAAAAAATTTAGAAATAGCAAAAAATTAAACGGAATTTAACTTAGCTCGCAAAACATGGCTAAATATTTTTCATAAGAATGGTTTGTTTGAAGAGATAAAGATTCTGAAATGGTGCACCCATGACCTTGATTTTTCTCACCAAATTGTATGCCAGCTAATCACATGGCCTCTCCTCATATTGCGCCTTAAAAAAGATTATGGCAGGATGACGCACATTAAAGTTTTGACAAATTTTGACAGGTCAAAAAATTGGCTGAAAATAACATATTGTAGCTTGTAGAAACGATTCATAGAATAGCATGTTGAAAAAAATGGCCAAAACATCATAGTATAGTTTCTCAAAAAACATCAAATTTTGATATGCAAAAAAATTCCTGAAAACAACATATATCTTGTAGAGACATGTTATAGTATACAATGTCGAGAAAAAGGCCAGAAATGTCATAATTTAGCATGTTGAAAAAATGGCAGAAAGCACCACAATCTAGTATGTCGAAAACGTCAAGGCTGTGATTCTAGTGAATGACATGTTATGCCCCCCCCACATCATGCTATACGAGGACTTATTTTTTACAGTGTTTTCGTCTAACTGTGCCATGACTTTTTAAGTTTTTTCAGTGAACTATAATATGACATTTTTAAAGGTTTTTCTCATTAACACTTTGACTTTTTCAGCATGCTATACTATGACTTTAACAATCTTTACACATACTATACTGACTTTTTTAAACAGTTACATACCACAAAATGTAAGTTTTTTTAACATGCTTTATTATAACTGAGGATTGTACTATATAATAACAGAACATACCATACTATGACTTAACAGTCTTTTCAACATACTACGACTTTGACTTTTTACGGAGATCTTCCTATGACTTAAAAATATTATGGCATTCTATACTATCCTCCTATAAAAAAACTGTTTTATGATTTTTTTCATGACATATTCTACTTTGAATTACCTTTTTAATAAATACCGTTTACTATTTTTTACTTTAAATGGTATGCAATACTATGACTTTTTGAAATTCTTTTTAATGACACGCTATACTATTATATTACACGATTATATGATACTATATTTATATTTCAATATCTGTGACAGACGAACACCTTTAACCTTAAGTAGGATGTGGTATACAGTACAGTCAATTTAATGATCAAAATGTTTGGGTTGTGCCACAACCCTGGTTTTACGAATGAGAACTCGAGTGTGTACTAATGCCTTTTGCTGTCTCAGACACCATCCACTGAATAAAGCGATAGCCCTTTCCACCCAACCAAGTCTTGTACATGGTTGTGACAGGCTGTGATTGGCCCCTTCAGGGAACTAGCTTCCATTTTTGAGGAGCTTGATGGAAGATTTCTCCCCTTGCTTGTGTCAACAGGTCGGGGCGCAGTGGCAACAGCCATGGTGTCCCTAACACAAGATACTTCAGGTCCGCAAATCATGCTTGTGTTGGCCAGCTTGGGGCCACCAGGATTACTGGTGCCTTTACCTTTCTCACCCTGTCCAGCACCTGCTGTAATAGGAACACCCGCAGAAAGGTTTAGGGGGTTCAGCCAGAATAACAATGTAGAACAAGTAGAACCATAATTCGCTGTGTGTTGGTTGTGCGTCCCTCCAACATCGCCTGAGTAGCTGTGATGATTTTAACTCATCTCTCTCGAGTCAGGCGAGCCTGCATAGACACTGAATTCAACTCTAGACCCTGTTCTGAGAGGGAGACAAGGGGCTCTTTTCCCAGTTCACTACAAACCCCTAAACTTTGAAGATGGCTGACTAGAATCTGTGTACGAGAGGTAGCCAGCTTCCTGGAGCTTGCTATCAGGAGCAGGTCGTCGAAAAAATGTATTTTCCTTACAAGGGACTCAAACCTGACCTGCAGTGTGAAAGTAATATGAATTGACCATTCATCCACAGCTCCACAATTTCTTTTCTCAACATACCATAATATGAGTTAATTTCGCCCTTTTTTTCCATCTAAAGTCACCTCAAGTTTCTCCAGCTCATTAGTTCAAACATCTAGATTGTGTTTAACTATTCTGCTTCCTCACACTTCAAGCACATCCCCACTGCAGTTGTTTCATGGGATGGGATTGATGTTCATATTACTGTGTTCTCATATGATATTATATTCAATTTCTGCCATTATATCCCCATAAATTGTACATACTGGACCTTTTAAGTTGGTTCTTTATTCTACATCTCTCATTTTCAGGGCAAAGGTAAAAAGAGAAAATACGCTGCAACTCTCCTGAATAAAGCGAGTGAAAATGTCAGCAGCTGTGGCATTTGTTAAGCCAAATGTCAGATGTGATAGCTGGGAAACAGATGTGGGTTCAAAATTAGAGACATAAATTATAAATGTCTCAATTCTTTTGACACAAAGTCATCATGATCTATTATTTTGACAAAATATGTCCCTCATTAATCTTCCTCTACTTACTTGTCATTGACGAAGGAATACATGAGCAGACGCTCATCGATGAACTTTTTCCACTCAGGCTTCTCATTCGCCAGGTCTCTGTAGTTATCATTGGAGACGATGATGCCATCTGACTCATAGGCCAGCTTGACGATGAAACGGTCATCATAGCAAACTACGCGCCGACCTTGGACACGCCGCGAAGGAGTGAAGACCAAGATCTTTTCCTTCTCAAGGCGACGCAAAATCTCCTGATCTGTGTGAGAACAGGGTTATGGTAAGGGTGAGAAAAATGCTATAAAATGCGTGTCTGTGTCAATCAGCCTCTTGCACTTACCTGTTATAGGGGCGTCAGGGCGGGACTGCTCTTTCCTCCACGCAGGCACAAACACTGTGATGTCGTGATGGCCACGCTCTACGAACCAATCCACAGCCAGCTGGATGCCCTGACACGAAAACACTTCCTTGTTGCCATGGCTACAGGACATATTTAAGAGGAGAAGGTCAAAGCAAATTAATATGTTAAGTTTTAAATTTTTTCTGTGAACTTCTTCTGAGTCTGCGTCCTGGCCTTGGAGCTGGTGTGTTGGGTTGATCCTGCACCTGCTAGATCTCCTGTTTTTGTCCATCTGTTGTGAACTCTTGGGGTTTAAAAGTTGACATGCCATGTCCTGTGTTACTTTATAATTTCAAAACAAAAACTGCCAATTTCTAGTGAAAAAAACTTCCAATATCCAATATATTCAGCTCAGGTATAAAATATGAATTAAATCAGTTCATAATTCATCCTGTCAAAACCTACTATGACCTAATATAATCAGCTGATTTGTTTATTGTTGCGTGGTAAAGTGGTTGTCTTCTGTTTCAAAGGTTAAGAGCTCAAATCCTGCTTCTGGCATCTTGCAGGTGGTTTGAATCTTTGCATATTCCACAATAATGTTTGACATATTTCATATAATAGCAAATTTGTGTTTGAATTAATATACATGGGATGCATAACAGATCTTATACCAAAAAAAATCTTTACGAATGTATTCATATAAAACATGTTTTCACAGGTAATAAGCCAAATCAGATATTTCTGAAAGTAGATTCATAAAAGTCAGCAGAGCATCAGTATATAGTGATGACCACCATGAATATTTTTAAAGAACATCAAGAGTTTTGCTTCTTGTCAATTCAAAAAGGTGAAAGCATTCAGTTCTCTTTGGACCACTTTAAATCCCACTTGCAGCTTTAATTTGGCTTCATTTTTGAACAGCAGGGGGAGGTGAAGATGTGAGGTCCCAGATGTGAGGTTTTTATACAGTCTATGATCAACAAGCTCAATTCAAGGAGAAATGCACAAAATATTGAGAAGCTGTGCCTTTAAACAATTTGTCAGGACTTCTGTAAAGTTTTAATGTCACAACTATAATTGGTAAGATATCAATAGTATGTGAATTTGATACTATTTTCAGTGAAAAATTTGAGTATGCAAACACTGGACACTATAGTGCCATGAATATGCCTCATGGCAGTGCATAAGTGATGATAATGCTCATAACAGGAGGAGAAACGACCAGCAGCTCTGGTCACTTTGGAGAAGTTGCATAACATCACTCAATGGAAGCATCATCATCTCGCAATTGTGTTTTATCAACATTTTAAGTTTTGCACAAATCTTTAATGGAAAGTCGCCCACTGACTGCTCACCTCATGGCCACATTACTGCCGTCCACCACGATTGGCCGCAGGTTGTCCTGGTCACACAGAGAGTCTGAGGGACAGGGCGAGTCCGACCGCTGGCTATCAAGCAAATCAGAACAGCCGCAAGAGGAAGAGGAGGATGAAGAAGATGAGGTAGAGGCTAATGATCCAGGCGGCTGCTCGCTGTCTGACTTGGTGCCCAGTTTGACCAGCTCTCCCAGTATGTCATTGATGAGAGTGTCGGGGCCTAGCTTGGATAGCACCAGTCGCACCGTCTCCTCAGAGTAGCCCAGCTTCAGGGCAAACTCCAGTTTGGCCTGGTACTCCTTCCCACCGGCCTCGGGCTCCGACGAGGAGGGTTCGGACGGAGGCTCAGGTGGGTGTTTACACGGCGAGCTGGGTGAGGACTGCGCAGGAGTATCGAGTTCAAGCTCTAATGAGAGTTCAGACGGGAGCTCGGGGGGACCCTCAGTGCCTAAGTCCACACACTGGGTCCGACAAAGCGGCTGGTGGGTGTTTTTACTGTGAGTTAACCCTCCCTCTCCTCCATCCGGGTCGGGGACGACAGCGAGGGTGGCGCTGGAAGAAACCGCCAGCTCACACTCTGCATCAGACCCGGCATTTTCCTCCAGTGCAGCCGGTGGAGGAGAACTGGCGGTGCTGCTGGTGCCGGAGCGCTTCCCCTGCTCCTCCATAGCAGGGGGCCCGTCAGCGCAGCCAGCCTGCCGGTCAGCCCCTGCTACGTGGAGATACTCCAAATCCAGCACCAGGTCGAGGATGTGGCCTGCTCCTGCCTCCACATGGTCCTTCTGGCCCATGGATCTGTCACAGACATCCAGCACACGCGGCTGACTGCTGCCCTCTCACAAATCTCGACTCATTGGTGCCTAAAGAAACAGAGGACGGAGTGAGTGTGAGATTCATGGAAATTCCTGTGTCCTGACTGACATCACTTTAAAGGGATAGTCCGAAAAATTTTAAAATTCAAGATTTTTTTTCCTGTAGCCTGATTTTAAACACATGATTATAAATATAGATTGCTAAAAATATTTCTTTTTTGAAACATTTTTTTAAAAACACATTTTCCTGTTTTGGTTTATTTTTTTTGCACTTTGCGGGACATTTCATGCTGATTGCGTATTTTCTCCAGGATTCTGACAAAAAGCTTTGCTCATGTTTCAAAGGTTTCAAATACTTTTGAAAAGGTGTTTGAAGGCAGCAAAAGAAAACAAATGTCAATCCAGGAAAGTAACATATCGTCCTAATATCTGACTTTATTTTCAATCACAGCGTTGTTAACCAAATAAAAATCTGTTGTCAAACATGCTGGGATGACACTTTGAAACAACAATGCCCACAGGGTACACAGGCCACGCAGTGCAGAGAGATACTGAACTAATATTTGGATGAAAACATGACTGTGAAGTCTGTCTACAGATGTAACCAGTCTACTTCTAATTTATCTGTAAGGATGGTGTGTGTGTGAGTGTGCGGCTGTGAGTGTGCATGTACAGAATATAATAGACTGTTTGATGGAGGTCTGCAGCAAATATGCAATATCAATAAAGACACTCTATTCTGAGCTAAGTGAGAATTTGCATTCAGGCTGTATTGTTACAATATAATTGAAAGTCAACACTGGCTATCATTTTAGGAAACCCTGACTTTATTTTTACAGGAAAGTTTCTGCCTTTGCTATCATTACACCAAGACTCTGATCTGTTATTTACACTGCCTCTGAGCGTCGGGCAGTTGGGGACTCAGCTGAGGCCCAGACTGGCTGACACAAAGGGCAGATGGGGCCTCTCACCCTAATTAATGGACTCGCGCGTTTTTTTCCAGTCTGGCCCCAGTGTGTTTTTACAGGGCCACACCACAGCACATTAATTTAAGGGGGGGAGAGGGTGATCTGTTTTTGGAAAAAAGAGACAGCGAACCGTTAGCGATGGCCCCTTCCCCCTCTCATTCTACCTGGTAATTAACGCCCATATGCTTCTGCCCACTGGGGTGGTGGAGTCACTCATTACGGCACTGAGAGGCTGCGAGGCCACAGAGCCAATCAGCATTTATGCATTCAAGCACCGAGGACATGGGATCTGCTGAGGCTAATCTGAATGGTGTCAGAGGTTTGGCTGCACACAAATTACAGGAAGCACGGGGGAAAGTTATATGTTGTTCTCTAGAAACAAAACTACAGTGCCTGTGCTTGCTGAGAGGAGTTAAAGGCACAGTTTGGATTTTTTGAAGTGGGGTTGCATGAGGTGCTTGTCTATAGTTGGTGTATTAGAAACAGTGAATGTCAGTCAGGATGCCCCCAATTTGGAAAAAACAGTCATACATGAAGCTAAGCAATGTACTGCTGTAGACAGGGTCCAGCAACAAAGTATATTTTAGCCACCAAAAAAAGTCCAATTTCAAAAAATCTACATTAGTTTAAAAGTACACAATGTTGAGGGTATTTTATATCACTTAACCTTTCCATCAGACAGCTCATAAAACAGGAAAGGCATGAACACCTTCAGTTTAAAAAAGGCCCAAAAAGTATCTTTAAAAAGCTGAAAATTTGTTTTAAAAAAGAGAGAATGATCAAAAGAAATTTATCTAATAACTAGACATAAATAACAAGAAATCTGTATTTATAACTACCTGTTCAAAATTAGAAAAAAATATTATTTTATTTTCAGTTATTGTTTTTGTTATTTTCTTTTCTTTTTTTCTTTCCTACTTTCACCTAATTTTCTTACAGCTTTTTTTGTGGTAATTTTGGGGTCATTTTGTAGTCAAGTTGCTCATTGCCGTCCTTCCATGTTTTTGAAGATATCAAGCCAAATTACCCAGGTTTCAAAGTGTTACAGTTTTTCCAGAAGGGAAAAAAACGAGCAAATTCCAGAAATGTAAATGTGAAGTTCGATGTCGGCACCAAATCAACCCAAACCCCTGTTATCTGGACAAACCAGATGATGGAGGGGAAGTGACTTAAAGAGCGGTGGGTGGGGGGGCAGGGTGGAGTGAGTGCGCATTTTATGAAAAAGGGCTGCCTAGCAACGCAGCTGAGCTACTGTTGCTAAGCTACAGCTGTTGAAAGCATTCTCCCCTCCAAATGCCAAGACAGAGGCTGCGGGGACCCGCCTTACACACACACACACACACACACACACACACACACACGTTACAAAAAGATCTGGTGTGGGGGAGGGTGGGGGGCTTAAGTGTGCCTCATTGGCAACCATCCCCGCCACCCAAGACAACAATAGCCCTGCAGGAGTGATTAGGACTGGGACCTTGGCATCACCCAGTCTGGGGGCGTTGATGGTGACCATACACACATGAATACACAGACACACACATCTACCTCACAAAGTGACTCATACTGCTGTGGATAATGACACATCCAAACTGTCTTTCCATTTTCTCTACAGATCACCATCCTCAGACGCCATATAGACACAAATGACTCTGATCAATAATGCAAAAAAAAAACCATAGGCATCCAAACTGGTTTGTGACAGAAAAGTGCAACTAAATTACTTAAAAGTTCGTCCACATTTTGCAATTGCAAACACATTTTACTTGAACTGGGACATAGTATAAGCTGGATATCATACGGATACTGACCATATTAAGTCAGTCATTTAACAGATTACTGGCCATGATGTGATTCATACCTATTTACGAAGGAAAATTAGCTTCTTTTTTTAAAGACAAAAAACCCACAACTTTTCAAAGAAAACATGCCTTCAAACACCACTTTAAAAAAAAATCAAAATATTTTTCTATAAAAATCACAAATAAATTGCCCATTATCTTTCAGTTTCAATAAAAATCGCCATTTAAAAAAAAATTGCCAACATTTTCTAAACAAACATGCATGTTTTCTTCAAAAATCAATAAATAACAAATACATCAGTTTAAATTTTTAGGCCCTTCCTTAAGCTAAATGTGCTTAAAAATGATTTGACATTTCTAGTGAGTAAACATGAAGGGAGAGACAGAACCCAAGGACAACATGAAGAAACTTTCAGGATGAACAAATACACAAAAACCCCAAAATGTTACTTTTCCAGTAGTGAATATATAAAATGCCGCATTACAGTAAAGTTAAGTAATTTTCCGAACTTTCCAGGCTGTTTCAGCTGGTCTATTATTTGCCTTTACCCGCTTAGTCACTAATGATAATTTAGCAAACTTTTTATTGTGTAAATATTGTGTGAATGTGAAAGCATCAATTGTCAACTCTACATTATCACTGCAATATGTACATTGAAATATTTGGTCAAAATATCCTGATATTTATCTCTATATTGTCCTGCCCTGTCTTCTCGTGTGGTCCGAGCTCCACACAATTATGCTTTCAGTTGTATTGTGGAATTCCAGAATCAGGCTCAGTGTTAACGGACCAACGGCACAGCGGCCACCTCATCACACCATCTCCAGACCTCCAGGCTGAGTGGGTGCATCTTTCAAACATCAGCGGGCCGGCTCCCACACACAGCAGTCCCGCCGGCTTTGATGGAGGCAGTAATGAATATGTAACACAGTCCTTACAGAGCTTTGTATGTGGGAGCTTTGTGTAAAAACTGTGTGTGCAGCGGGTGAGGGAGAGGGTAAAGGGTTCAGGGTGAAGGAGGGGGGTCTGGGAGGGGGCTGTCTGGCGGTATAATCGCTGCATGCCTGATACTGTGCAAAAGTTATTGTTAAAAAAAGAGGCTGTCCCAGGCTGAATAATCAGCCGGGAATACTGTGTGTGTGTGTGTGTGTGTGTGTGTGTGTGTGTGTGTATCTAGATGGCGCGCTAGGCTTTCCCTGCCAGCAGCAGGGCAACAGATGTCTACTGACTCGCAACTGGTGTCTCCCCACACACACCCCTGTCTCCACGCAGCCAATAGAGCGAAAATAAAGACGCAGCAGGACTAAAACACACACACATAAAAGCTGCACACACACACACACACACACACACACACACACACACACACTCTGAGGACACATGGTCAGATGTGAAAGCTACACACACACACACACACACACACACACACACACACACACACACACAAGCTGCACACACACTTTCTGAAGCAAACATATTCAGCCAACGCACTTTTAGCTTCCTCCGGCCTCATATGACCCAGATAAGAAGAAGCTTGCTTTCTGTTGCCGCCCCCCAAAATACTCCACAACACCGGCCCATCCCCCCCATCGAGCTTCACATCAACACAGATCACACTGTTTGAGATTTAAGCACCACAGCGACAGGATGATACAAAGTTTCGGGGGGTTGGGCCAGCTCGGGGTGAGGGCTCAGGCCCTGTAATTCAGTGGTTGAACTTAAGGTCTGTGGCTCTCACTGAGGATGTCCTGATCAGATTGAAAGGAACAATATCGGGCCAGATCAACACATTTTTTAACTGGGAATATTAAAGATTACCTATAAAACTACAGTGAAGTGAAATTGTGTTTATGTGACTCATTTATGGTGTTCTGTACTTTCTTTGCACTAAGTGGATATGAGATCAGTTTCTAAAGAGACATTACAGGTTGTTATATTTGGCATTTTAATGATTATCTGTATGGCATTATATTATAAAATTAATTAATTAAAAAGAAAGTCACAGCAAGGGAGGGACTTCTACTTTGTAAGTGTTTTAATCCAAATTCTAAATATTGACAGAAGGGTTTTTATTTTCATTATAAGTGCATATTGGTTTTAAATATCACTTATTGGTCTCATTAACTAACAACAATCATAATCATCATAATCATCAGAGCTATATAACTGCATACACACTGAACTTATTTCAATGACTTTATAGTACATGAACTGTGCATTTTGCAGCTGTATTATCCAGGTAAATACAAGTATCAGATCAGGACTTCATCTTTTGTCTGCACTAGAAATGCATGATATCGCATTCTTGCTGATATCCAATATGCTGATATTTTCAGACTCATTTTGGCCAATTACAGACACCAATACTGATATATTCCCATGTTTATCCACCTACTGCAAAGAACGTCAAGTCTCTCCTGTAGTGGAATTAACATATTATGCCATATCAGCAGAAACTTTTTTTTTAAAGCCGTTATCTGACCATAAATGATGTGCCAGTATTATCAACATCTCTTGTCTGCAAATCCAGAACCATCATCAGACTGCACCTTCTGCCGTTTATTCTGAATCCATCAGTGGGAACTTTACTTAAGCAAAAGAACCAGCACTTATGGTCATGTCAGTTTAAGCATTTAGACAGGTCAGCATCAGCGTTGGAATGTAACTAAGTACATTTACCTAAGTATTGTACTATGAATTTGTGGTACTTGCGCTTTACTTTCTTTTCATGCCATTTTATACTCCACTACATTTCAGAGGGAAATACTGTACTTTTTACTTCACTACATTAAGTGAGTTTATAAAATATGATGTTTTGTTATAAATAATTTACCAAACAGTTTATACAAGTACAGCTTTTTTCTTTTTTTTAATTTGACTTTTTGGGTCTTTTTTCCTTTTAAGAATTTTCACATTTGGGGTGTTTTTTTCCCCTTTTATTATTATTTTTGATTTTTTTTTTTTTAAGACAAGCATTTAGAGTTTTTTTTGTGTTTTTTCCCTATTTTTTTCCAATAATTTACAATTTAATTTGTGGGTTTTTCGTCTTTTTTGCATCAGGTACTTTTACTAGTACTTTTACCTGAGTAAATGAACTGAATACTTGGTCCACCACTGGTCAGCATGAAAGTGATTCGTGATGCTGCAGCAGGTAGCACAGTGCAGCTCTGGCCTTTTGCATCATCTCAGTGGCCCTCTGGACATGGGCAGTAAAAGTCACAGTTGCTTCTTTAAGACAGAAATCACAACAACCACAAAAGGGGAAGCTCAAGATTTCACACTCACCAGGCCTTCAACAAACAATGAAGACAGAGATCAGCTCATTTCCACACATTTAAATCCTTGAAAACCAGGTGCAAGTGAAAGTCAAAGTCCTAAAGTTTCCACAGCAGCTTCATCCACTGCCGATGCTCGACTCTGCACGCAAGAACAACACAGCATCCAACTCCAGCCACCTCTGTCCTCACTGCTCCTCCAGAGCTGTGTTTTTTTTCCAGGCAAGTTGGACAATGAGTGGCAGAACAGATGGAGCAACAATGTCTGCCATCCCCTCGTTTAGAGTGGCTGCTTCTCCACCAATCGCAGCACGGCGGCCATACAATGAGGCGCAGAGACAAGGAGGAGGAGGAGGAAGAGGAGGAGGAGGAGGAGGGGAGTGGCTGTGGGCGAATGCCTGCAACAGCCAGTTTCCCCAAGGCACGCGTACTCAAAGTGCACCAGCGCACACACACACTCCTGTCCTCAGTCTGAAAGGGCTTCCCCTGTGTGGCCGATGAATCAACGAGGGGTGGGCGGCTCAACAATAGAGCCACACAATGGGAGGCTGGGGAGGGCAGCTGCAGGGTGAGGGCTGGGGCTATTACAGCCCGGGGCAGCAATGGAGAACACCTGGCTGCAGAGCACCACAGTCACTCTCCGCTCTTTGTTTTGGGCTGGGGGTGCTCTGTGGAGGGGGGTTCAAAGCAGAAAGAAAAGACCAAGGCTGGCTGAAAGACTGGCCTGGTCTTTAAGAGAGTGCAAGAGGAAAGAGGAGAGTGTGGCCGCGCTGAAAGGGAAAAAGGACAAGTGTGGGGGGCGAGGGACATCAAAAAGTTTTATGTCCTGATGAGTATGAGGAGGGGACCTGCTCCTCATTGTTGCAGCACACTTCGGGCGGATGACTCGGAAGCACAATCTTTGTTTTTCTGTCTTTTGTGTGATTATAGAGCCCGTGTGCATAATTTGAATGATTTCAACACAAAGTCATTAAAATGAAACCACAAGTAATAAAACAATATGTTTATTTGCAGCAGTGTCATTGATGCAAACAAACATACTGACCCTTTGAAACCTGGGAACATTTTCTTGATTCCTTTTTAAAACACAGGAAGACAGCACTGAGCAATGAAAAAAGAAATGACCCCAAAACTAACAAGAACTTATTAAAAACTATAAGAAAATTACCTGATGACCTTAACGTTTTTTAAAGAAATTTCACCAATTTGCTTAGGGTTCAGAGGTTTAAATAATTGTGAAAAGCATCTGAAAGCAGCACAAGACAAGATACAAAAATAAATTACCCCAAAAATTAGCAAGAAATTTGTAAAAACTATAACAAAATTATCTGAATAAATCAAAGACCTTTTCTTTGTCAAAACAAAGGAATCTGGATCCAAGACAGAGGTTTTTTTTTAACAAAAAAGATCATCTGAATGTCTATTAAAAGTGGGAATCGCCAGAAGCCACACAATATGAAATCATCACAATATTTGAGTTATGATACATAATTGTGATATTAAATGTTTCCTACAAAATGTAACTAGTGGACTGATAAAAGCTATTGATCTTATGTTTAGTGGGCTAAACTTCTTTTTTTTCCATTTTCAGTGTGAATCATTTATATTTGGGCTGGACAATATATTAATGTTTTATCTGTATGATGATAGACTAGATATTTTGGATATCATAAGTGTTATCTTTTCCTGGTTTTAAAGTCTGAATTACAGTAAAGTGATGTCATCTCCTGAATTTATCACTTAACCAGGCAGTCATTATATTTGTATTACTGATTATCGATTAAAAAATCCCATTGTGTAAATATTTTGGGAAAGCACAAACAGTCAACCCTAAAACATTGTTGCAATATCAATATCAAGTTATTTGTTTAAAAAATAACATGATATTCAATTTTCCTAATATCTCTCAGCCCTAATTCATTTAATAAAAAAATCTATAATTAATGTTTGTGTATCGATACATGATCCCCACTAAAAATAACACGATACTATGCCATTTCCCTCACTGTACTCACATATAAATATAAAAATAACCGTCAAATAATCATGCATAATCAAGCTGCCCAAGGTGTCAGTTGCCCCCCCTTTCACACAGGGAATTGTTTTTGTACTTTTAGTATAGATAAGGTCCCAGAGTGCACAAAACACCATTAAAACAGAGCCAGTGAAGGATCCCCCCAACTAGTCAATAATGTCCTAAAATCCTAAAACATACTAAACTCCGAGAAATGTTTTGAAATCCAAGAAATGTCCTAAAAGTCTTGAAGTGTATGAAACCCTTACAACAAGTACGGGGCTGCTGTGACTGATCTAAATGGTTACAGTATGATTTGGCATCTAAGTTTGAAATAAGAGCGGACTGCAATGTGTCTGCCAACAGATATATCAATTTAGTGAGTTAAGGTCAAATATCAAGCAGAATTTATCTTGGCAGTGTGACGTTAGTATTTAATCTAAAGCAACAAAAAGCAGTCGGTGGAGTCAGCGTGTTTCAGTGTGCGTCCTTGGTCCAATTGCAAAATAAAAAAAACATTTGAGCTTAGTGGCTCAACAGGAAAGCAACTGCCTGATTAAATAAGAATGTGTTCAGAGACAGTTCGCCCAGAGAGATAAGGGCAAAGAGCGGAGATACAACAGCGGACCAACTGCACGCTCTCACACACACACACAC